>NW_027204840.1:0-19988 GCF_024711535.1 Dipodomys merriami
GGAAGCTGCACGTGCAGGGCCTTCTTCCTCCGAGAGATGCTGCTGAACTAGCCAGGCTGCCTTTGAACCTGTAAGCCTTCTTGCCTAGCTCTCTATAGACCTTGATAATGAACTCTATGCTTATAAGCCTAGTGGAACCAAAGAAATGCTGACTAAGGTTTATGTAGGTAGGCGAAGAACTGGAGAGAGGCAGAAACCTTTATAGGAAGTGGAGGTGTGGTTTGAGCAAAAACATAAACAAGCAAATAAGCAAGACCATTAGGCCCTGAGTTCAAGTCCCAGTACCAGTGTGCACATGCACACACAAACACACACACACACACACACACACACACACACACACATACACACACACACACACACACACACACACACACAGTACTAATGGAAACTTTATGTATTTTAGAAACTTCCCTTTCCTCTTTATTTTCACTTCTCTGTCCTAATTCACAACCTGATCTTTTACCAGTGCTGTCTGCTTCACTGTTTTAAAATGTGACTTATTTGCTCTCATTGAAGAACCCAAAATACTTTACATTTTTCCCTAGATTAAAACCCACCATCCTCAGTTTGGTATATATGCTGGTATACTAAGTGTATTATGCAATTCTACATTTTAATCCTCATAATTACTCCAATGAAGACAAGGTTACCTTAATTGTTTAGACTAGGAAACCAGCTCAGTGAAGTTAAATAACTCAAAAAAGGGCAAACAACCAGAACAAACTGTAATCTATCTGCAGTCTGCCCATCCAACATCATCTCTCTCCTTAACCTCTTTTGCTCCATTCCACTGACGTACTCTCTGTGTAAGGAGGAATGTTGGAAAAAATATATACACCCAATCAGCTATGTGACCATAGCCAAGCTACTTAATTCCTCAGAGCCTCAACTAGGGTCCATGTGAGCCTTGTGAGCCATGTGAGGCTAACAGGAGAAGTATTTTCACATTTCTGGCACCATGTAGACACTTAGCAAGCACTACCAAACTCTGTCCTTGAGCTCCTAGCATTTTCTCTTCCTGAAATGTTTCCCACTCCTCTCACTTGTCGGAATTAAACCCAATCTTCAAGATCCAAAACAGATTCCTAGCCTCCTGGATACCAGCCAGCCCTTCATCTCTGGCCACCATTACCCTGGCCTCTACTTAGAACTCTGTTCATCTGTGGCCCTCATGTGACCTAGAACCCTAGAACACCCCCTTCATTCTGTGGCGTGCCACTGCATATCACCCCAACCAAATGTGTGTCTTAGGGGTTTGGCTCTGTTTACATCCCTCCCCATTATGGTTTGCTCTCAATAGGTATCCAGTAAAGCTCTGTTGATGGACTGATGCCACAAGTACAGATTCTGGTCTCTTGGGAAGTCATCTACATAGGGTGAATGCTGACCTAAGTCAAATGAAGAGATGTGGCCACTGAATTCTCAAGTGTTGCTCTCTACCCAGTAGTGTATAAAGAAAGCAGGGTGTGTTCCTGGGCTGCAAGGCTGCCTTTATTTATATGATTCTTCTGTAACTTCTTTGTGGATGAGTGGAGGTTTCACTTGCAGTGTGTTCCCTAGCTCCTCCACAGTGCTAACTAACCTGTGAGATTTGGAATAGGTTTCCCAGAGACTTGACCATCTACATATCTGTAGGGCAAAACTAAACCTCCAATGAAGAAGTAATATCTGGCAAGGTTAGGTAAATGAGATTGGAATATTTTGTCCTATTCCCAGGAGAACCCCGTGAGTACAGGCAGCACATTATTTCACTCACATTGGGGACAATGCATGCTTTCCATGGCTTTTGATGAGTTCTGTGGCCATGCCGAGATCCCCTGGCCATTTCTGGGTTATATAAATGTTTGATGAAAACTCTCTCAGGGGAAATCAAATTTTTATAAGAATTTAATGACAGCCCATCCAGATGTGTGATAACTTGAGTCCATAGCTCATTAACCCTTTACCAGCTGATATTCTCATTCAGAGAGTCTAGAAAAGACTGAGGGAAGATAAATGGGTGCTATTAACGCCCACTTCAAGTTCATCTCAGGAAGGAAAAATATGGACCTTGATAAGATTTTGTAGTAGGAAAACCAAGATCCTTCAGGTGCAACCTTAGTGTATATGATACTGATGCTGCATACTCTGTCCATGTACTTGGCACTCACAACATTCCAGGATAACAAACACCCTGTTCTTCATTCATCTGTCTGACCGTAGGCCAAGTGAGCCATATGAGTATGGGGAAGGAAGGTTCTATTCCAAAGAGCCTACCGTTTTTAAATGTGATCAAATGAGCTCAAAGTTGAGGTTTTTCCCTGTGTGTTGTATAACTCATGTAGATTCTTACAGTCTGACTTTAAATCTTATAGAATACTATAAAAAAAGTTGGAGGCTAGTCCTTGTGTCTTTGTAATGGTACTGGCAAAAATAACTTCTTTTCACTTATCCTCAATGCCTTAAATACACAGTGAGCTTCAGACCCCAGAAGGAGGCAGACTGGTTCTCATAACACAGATGGCAATGGACTGAAATAAGATCACCTCATGTCTTCCAGCCAGTTCTGGATACTGTTGAGATCAGGATGCCAGCACTGCCTGGCTCCCTGTGCTTACTCCTGCTCTAACTGTTGACTCCTCTTCCATAGCACTACTGGTGGCATAGATCAGCAAGAAAAAGGAAGAAACTATTGATAGAGGCCAAAAACAGGGATGACACTCCAACACAGATTTTGCAAAAGAAGATACATATAAAAATTCTATACTGTATATCTGTATGCAGTTTTGTATCTACAAAATTATTGTACAGTGAAAGACATCTACCTGAACACTGACTGTCTTGAATTAGGGGGTTGACTAGAAAGAGAAAAGGAAAATTTTGTGAGGTAATGGGAATGTATCTTTCACCAAGGTATTTATCCTAACTCTTGATAGAGAAATAGGTTACAAAGTGGTCTAAACTCTTGAAATTGCAGTACTTAACTTTAGTCCTCACAGGTAAATTACACACCAAAAGAACATTAAAAAGAAAAACAAATGCTGGCTTAGGGACTATCATCATTTTCCTATTCTTTAAGAACCAGGGGCTACAAAGGTAGAGTGAGTCTGAGTTCCTTTTCTCCAGAAACTTTCATAGGAAGTTGAGAACAGCATATAGTGATATATGCCTGTAGTCCCAGCTATTTGGGAAGCAGAGGCAGGATTCTGAGTTTGAGGCCAGCTCGGGCAAGGTTAAACAAGAGCCAATTTCAAAAACAGAATTTTAAAAAACCAAAGGAAGGGGTACAGCTTCAGTGCTATAGTGCTTACCCAGCATACACGAGGCTCTAGGTTTAATTGCCAGTACACAAACAAAACAAAACACAAACCTGAGAAGTCTGAGAACATCCTTTGTTTTTAGTACAGTGGTTCTCAAACTTTTACCCTTCAGCTCACAGTAAGCTATACATCTTATATTTCCTTCTGTGTCTGTCTCTTTCTCTCATATAGGAACACATGTGCATTTGTGTGTGTGTGCATATATGCATGCATGCTCCCCCTCCCATCATCCATGAGTGCAAAAATGAATGCACAAGCATATATATGCAAACCTAATGTAAAGTTTCACAAAATAAAGCTTAGCATACCAGTGATGAATCCTGGTTTTCTTCTCCTATTCTGCTCTGTTTTATTCTATATTATGCTGTTCTATTCTATTCCCCTAATTTAAAAGAAACAGGTCAAATCCATAAAAGTGACTTCATGGCTCTCTTAATGGATCATAATCCATGGTTATCCAGGATTTGACAATACTAGAGTTTATGAATATTTCTCAGATAAATACTATTTTTTCCATTTCTATCCTTGAATCTGAACACAGTCTCACCTCAATTACTTAACTGAATACTTATATAACATGGCAATATTCTCAGCTTTTCTTTTTTTTTTTTTGGGTCAGGTTGTGGGCCTGAACTCTGGGCCTGGGCGCTGTCCCTCAGCTCTTCAGCTCAAGGCTAGCGCTCTACCACTTGAGCCACAGCGCCACTTCCAGCTTTTTTTTTCTGCTTATGTGGTGCTGAGGAATTGAACCTAGGGCCTCATGTATGCAAGGCAAGTGCTCTACCACTGAGCCACCTTCTCAGCCCCTATTATCAGCTTTTCTATTCTTATCCAACCCAAAACAAAACTTAAATAAACAACAAACAAAATAAACTAAAAACACAACAGCACAGAAAGCAAAGTCTGAATGCTACTGCCCTGGCTTTGCCCACAATTCTCTAGAAAACAGGTGCCCTGCTGAGTATTGAAGTGGCTGACTGTCTCCTTTTCAACACGTTGTCCTATAAAGTTAATCTCTTAACAGGACTTTCAGTGTTTCATTTTTCTTAATATGATGAAAATAAGGTGTGAAATAGTGTGCGTCTTATATTGATTTTAAAATATCTTCTCAGTCAGATGAAGGTCTTACGGCTGACTGGTTATGTCTTAGGCACAGGAGACCCTGTCATCCCCTCTGGTCAGCATTGTACTGACTGGAGGACAGATCAATAGAAGAGGTGTGGCACCCAGCAGAGTAAGGGTGAGGTTTTGTTTTTGTTTTTAAACTAAATACAGATGAGATATAGCACAAAGTGAGCAGAAGAGTGCACTGATTCTCTTTCTCGGCTAAGAAAGGGCCTCTCTTCCAATACTGAGCAGCACAGTTGCCCAGAGGAAGAGAAAGAATCCTGTTTAGAGATTTGACCTCCATTGAAGGACGTGTTCAGATTGGCATCAACAAGCAGAGAGAACAAAGAGGTGCCAGAACAAACTAGGGCTCCGCTTACCCCTGTGAGACAATGACACTCAGAGCATGAAGAAGCCAAACCCTACTGAATCAAAACTCATGAAGACAGGAGCCTGTATCTTAGAAAAGTTGCCCCAGTGACATTGATGTGGGTGAGATTTAAAAACCAATGATCTAGCCCAGGGGTGGAGTGATGGGGAACAAAACAGGGTTCAAGAAGAGTTCAGTCACAAGCCTCTATGACCCAGTTATGTAACAGTCACTCTGAGACCAGAGGTGCCTCCTGGCCCCGCAAAGCAGGCAAGAATATGCGGTATGATCAGAGGCTTGCAAAGCCCAAAGGTGCTGGCAAGGACTGAGTGAGGCACATGCTAGGCCTGGAAACTGGAATCAACTTGAAGGCTTGGAGACGAGGCTGCCGATGCTCAATCATAGGACCCCAGATCCCTCAATTTCATGACCAGAAAAAAGGTGAGAAACATATGCTTGCCTAAGTTCCCCTGTAACTGGCTCATGAGGACCATACTAGGGTTTGCAGGTCACAGGGATTATAGGCTTAAAGGGAAGCAATAGGAGACCAAGTCCAAGGCTGACCTTTAAGGCCAAAGACAAAAGTTGATGCTTGCTCCATGTAAAATACAACAGCTACTCATCTGTTTTGCTCAACCACCTTTGTGTTTCATCTTAAAAAAGTATGGGTCAGACATCAGTGGCATCTGGATTCTTTCTAGACAGGACCCTTTGCAATTCACTGCAAACCTATAACCTTCTAGTCTTCAACCTTTCTCCTCTACACATTGCTTACCCATAAGGGCGATGTGACCACGGCATGAGATAATCCTGAGAAACATGAGGTGCTATATAAATGTTAAGTATAGCATTCTAGCTTTTGTCCCCACATCTCTGGAGAAGCTGCTAAGTATTTCCTGGCAGACTGAAAAATGTTGCTACTAACATGGACTTTAGGAGTCAGACCTCAGTACAAAATTTGCCTTTGTCACTTAGCTGTAAGTCACCTAAACTTTCTGAATATTAATCAGAAACAAAGATGATAAAGCCTTCCTTTCTCAAATGTAGTGAGGAGGGGTTAAGACCAAATGCAAGATGCATCTCCTGGTCTTAAACATAGCAAACCTCTAATGGAGCATGGGGCTACTATCTGCACAATTATTCTCAATATGCCCTAGATGCTTGAAAAACGAAATGAGGAAATGTGGATCAGGATTCTGAAACCATAAAAGAGGACCTGCCCACAGGTCCCCAGTTTTAAGCACTTACATCAATAAGGTCAGACAGGTCATGGATGTAGTACTTGAAGACAGATGCATTGGTGGCCTCCAGAGCTAGTAAATACTCATTCCGAGCTTTAATGGCCTTCAGCTTATTCTCGGTGTACTTGGCTTGGCGCTGAAAAGGAAACAGAAGTTCACTTTTACTTTAAAAAAAAAAAATAGGGGAAATTGTTCTCTGAGAGAAGAAAGTACGAAATGTTCAAGAACTACAACTGTGCTGCTACTCCCTGTGCGTGCCTGCTTTAAATTGGGTTCTAATTCTGACTAATGAGATTCAAGGGCATAATGTAGATCAACTCACAGAAGGTTAATGAGGCTTCCTCCTTCAGCTGTGTGCCCCACTTTGATTCTGTCTTCACACAGCCTTTTCTATCCTTGCACTGTCATCCTGGAGAAGGTATCACTACCTCTGCCCCAGCCTGCTGGTGCCTAAAGCCAAACCCAAGGGTCCATCAGCTACTTCCTGTGTAGGCCACTTACCTGGATTTGGAAAATGGGCTGGGAAAGGTGACTACTGTTTATTGTCTAAGTTACGAGTTAAAAACTTGGAGCCCACACGCCCAAGTTCTCTCAATACTTAGAATTCCTGACAGGGGATGGACTCTTGGCCATTAAGCACTGAAGGAGCCTGGAGTTCTCTTGTTCAGATTTTCATGGTACCTACTAAGACACTTCTATCTGTCTTGCTTTCCAGAATCTTCCTCCATGCCTCTACAGGTAACAGAACATACATACCTTCTCCTTCATCTTCTCAATCTTTTTCACTGAGCTCCTCCGAACATGTTTTTCTTCAATGCGGACATTGGCTGTAGAGTCAGGGGAACGTGGTGTTTGCCGGTCTTCCTGCTTCACGGATTTACCAATTTGCTTCTCCTCCTGCTTCTCGGCCTCCTTTAGTTTGCTCTGAGCACTGATGCTGTCGGCATTGTACATGTGATATGTCTTCATCACCTGCAAGACACCCCCACCCCCGCCCCAGAGGTCAAGCCAATGGGGTCAATTCCCTGCTTTACTAACAGACTCAGTCAGAACTCCCCCCCTGAAGCAATATCCTGACCCTCCTGGGGGAAAAGTCCAGAAATGTTTGGTTCAGCCAACATTATATATTAAAGACCATTCCAAATCATAGGGAAAGCACTATTGGACTTGAACTAGTATGTCTTTTGATTAAAATGACTTCATGTCTGTTCACCATGCATTATGTACTTCTATTTGTTATCATTTGTCATCATTATTCTTAACATTGGTCCAAAGATTTCTTATCACTTAGTCACCTTTCCATATGGAGAAGACAGGAAGCAATGACACCTCTTTTGGACCCCAAAGGCAACGGGCAGGGTGAGAATAGCGTAGATATATTTTTAGCCTTTCATATATAAAATTAGGGCCAGGGAAAGACTCCAAAAGCTCTCTCTACTGTTTCCTCTATCTATGTTAGACTCTCTCACACAACAACTAGATCAGCAACTATGGCAGCTATCATTTACTAAGTGAGCACTTAGTGTAATCTTGGCTTTGTGTCAACTGCTACACACACACTTGCTTAGTTTGCTCATGTCACTATTCCATGATCCAGCCAACAGCCCTATAAATACTTCAGACTTGCATGATGCAAGTGAGAGTCTGGGAAAGAAGAAAAGACATGCTAATAGTAACTGAGGCAGCCATGAGAAGGTAGTAATATAAAATAAAAGGGACACAATTTTCAAACTTTTCACCAAAGCCATGGTCTAGGTAGCTCAGTTGTATTTCCTAGCAAGGAAACCAGCATTGGAGTTTGTTTCCAGTCCTTACAAACATATAACTTCCTAACACATGGGACCTGCCTTCTTCTGCAAGGGCTTTCTGTTCTTACACGGGGAGCCTTTAGCTTCTATCTGAGAATTTAAATGCTTGATAACCAACCAAGCAATCTGAAGTTTAAGAGTGTTGAAATTTTAATGCTGTGAGGTTTCTTTGAGAGAGAGAGAAGTAGAGTGGTGTGTGTGTGTGTGTGTGTGTGTGTGTGTGTGTGTGTGTGTGTGTGTGTGTGTGTGTGTGTGTGTGTGTGTGTGTGTGTGTGTGTGTGTGTGTGTGTGTGTGTGTGTGTGTGTGTGTGTGTGTGTGTAGAGCAAGGGTACAATATTAATACCAATTTCCACCACATAAGGGCATGCTGTGTACCAGAGGCTGTATGCACACCATCTCCTTCAATCCTCATAATTTTATGAAAGATGTTATTTCTAAAGATGAAGATATGGTGCTCAAAGAGATTAACTATGGGCATTCAAAGTCATATGTCTACTAAATGTCAGTCAAGACTCAAACTGAGGGCTGTCAAACTCCAAAGGATATTCCATGATCTCAGCCACTAACAGTGATTCTCCTCTGCATAGGACTGGAGCCAACTAGTTTGGAGGAAAGGTTAAATACACACAAAGAAGTCCTTGCCTATACAGGGCCCTGTAGGGACTTGTGTTTGAGCAATGTTTTAACTGGGGGTTGTTTTGCCCCTAAGAGGACATCTGGCAAAATATATTTATTATGACAACTTGAGGATTGCTTAGTGGGTTGGAGAGAAATTCTACTAAATATGCTATGCACAGGATTGACCCAACAACAAAAATTGATCTGGCTCCAAATATCAATGGTGCTAAAGTTGAGAAAACAAAGGTTAGAAGGACTTTAGGAGCAAGCTAATCCCTTAGGATCATCCAGAGTTAGAGGAAGTAATAAAGGATACTGAGGTATGGACAAAATCAAAGCACATTGGAGTCTAAATTCTATCTGATTTTAAATACAGAATGTTTTAAATCAGATTCACCTTATTATGAACCTGATTATCATTTCTTGTAAGATCTATTCTGCATATACTCTGCATATGCTATCGAGAAACAATATTAACAGCCAATGGCATTAAAACTCTTTCTAATTAATTCAAATAGATCCCCAGTTTTCCAGGGTTGGATAAGAAATGAGAAATTGTCATCTGTTATCCTGGCTGAAGAAGGGCAAATGAAGCAAATGAATCTGATGAAGGGAGTCAAATGCTAGAGAAAATAATAATAAAAGTGAATGACTGTTAAGAAAATGATTTTCTCTTATTAAGTGCATGAATAAAAAAGAATGTACATGAAAGATAAAAAAGCTCAAAGCATATTGCCACAGACAACAATTTAATTAATAAAAACCAACAACTTATGCTGTTCCTTTCCCCTTAAAGAATTTCTTTATTAAAAGAGAATAAAGCCTTACTTCAAGAAACTAAGTTTCTTAAGAAAAGCATCACCTCTTTTGCTTTTTTCTTTGCCATAGTTGGGAAATATGTCATATATACAATAACTTTAGAAGCAAAACGATGACCCACATGATTTAATGACACTAAATGGCATTGAATCTTTGCTTTGGGGAAATATGAGAGCAATATTATTAGCAAACTCTTAAGTTTTCTTGGGAAAACTGAAATAAGTAGTGGTAAACAACTGGACAAATAGGAAAGTTAAGATCAAGAAATAGAGAAATATATAGATATATATGTATATATGGAGGCAACTACAAATTATGGAAAGACTCATAAGTCTAAATTTTCTTCTTCTAAATTCACTTTATTTTAGAAAACTAAACACTTTATTCATGCATTTGGCTCTGCTCCCTCCCCAATGCATACTCAAACAATTTTTATTAGTACTACTTAGTTATAAATTAAGGAAAACAACAAAATAGAGGCAGACTTTAAAATGCAGATAAACAAGTAGAAATTGATTTCTTAAATCTTACTCCCTGAAGTAGAGAGACCTAAAAGATCATACATATCTCAGAGATACAAAGAGGAATTGTTACCAATGGAACAAAGGTGAGGCTGAAAACAAGAAAAATTACTGAAAGCCTAAGAACAATTAGATGCCCAGTTCTCTCCTTTACTATGCTGGAAAACTGAGGGTTTATTTTCTTAGGCCCATGGACTAGAGATTACTGAACTCATCTGAGGATAGGGTAGGTGAACTTGAAACAAGGGAATCAATAGAAAATTCCACACTGAACACCGAGAGGCCCAAACCCCTTCACAATTCAGCCCTCAGACATAAGTAGGAGATGAAAGAGCCATCTCTCAACAATCTTGCCATCCAAGAAAAAAAAGACAAAGAAACACTGATGTGGAGGCTTCCTACAAAGACACCGCTCAGTCAGATCACTGTGCAGAGAACTTTAAAAATATGAGCAGACATTTAAGGTAAATAACATTTTTCCAAATAAGCGGGATTAAAAAAAGCAATTTAAAGGAAACAGAATATACTTAAGAGAAGAAAAAGTCTATTAGTAATGGCTTCAGAGAGGTGAATGAGAAGTGAAAGTAACATGTTATGAAACAAGAGCTAGATGAAAATGAATAAATGAATGAATGAACAAAAAATAGGTAGAAAGCAATACAAGAGTTGCTGGAAATTAAGATTTAAGTGCCTGTCCGAGAAGCCTGATCCATGCACATGTCTGTGCAGACACGTGAAGGAGTTCTTATCACCTGATTTTTTGCTCCCTGCTTTACTTTTCTTTACTTTTCCATATTAAAACTAAATGTCACACGCTTAGGAGCATCTTTTATTTTGCCTCTGTATTGTTCAAATGCCTAATGCTAGAGTCAAACAGACAAGCAGATATGGGGACCTATTAGTTGCATAGTTTCAGGGGAACAGGTGCAGAATATCAGGCTGAAGAAGCTCTGTAAGCAGCTGTTGCTTCTATGTCCCCAAGTCAAGGGGTTTTCTTTCTTTCTCACATCTAGAATTTGCTTTACTCTTCTTTCTCAATCTCTGTGGCTTCTGAACCTCTGTATACACTCATCCCTGTGGGCATTTCCTGGGCTTTCCAAGACACAGCCTCTGAGTATAATGGGGACAGACAATCCTACAGTAGTTTAAAAAGCAGTATGTTCTGACTTCAAAAGCATTCTTGTAACATCAGCCAAAAGCCAAATAGCACTTGTAACATGGCTTACAAGCTAGCCAGCTCCTGGGGGTGGGCTGGGTTGGAGTGGTATCATATGCGGAAGAATGCTCACTGGGAGTGTTGTCTGAGGAGCAGCTGTAGGAAGCAGCCCCTGGCACAGAATGCCAAGTCAGGGATATCAAAGACCCTTCAGGCAGAAAAGAGGAAGGTGCAGAGGGGCAGCTGGCCACTTATGGCAGGATTTGGAGCCTCTTGTCCCACGGCATCTTTATTTGGAAACACCTGGACTCTGTCTGGGCTTTATCAAGGCTTGAAAATACTTAAAGTATTAACTTCTGGGTAATTGGTCCCCCCAAAAGTATCCATGGACATTAGAGGCAGATGACATACACAAGATAATATGTTGGAAATGATCTGTACAACTTGGGGGGGGGGGAAGCTGGGAGGGAGGGAAAGTAGGAGAAAAATGAGGGAAGGGGTAACAAGTTTGACAAGAAATGTACTTATTACCTTACTTACATAACTGTAACCCCTCTATATATCACCTTGATAATAAAAAAAGGGAGGGAGGAAGGAAGGAAGGAAGGAAAGAAGGAAGGAAAGAAGGAAGGAAGGAAGGAAGGAAGGAAGGAAGGAAGGAAGGAAGGAAGGAAGGAAGGAAGGAAGGAAGGAAGGAAGGAAGGAAATTTGTGGATTTCTTATATCATTAACTTCTATTTCTTCCATGGTCACTGAAAGGAGAGGTCCTTCCCTGCTTTCCTGAAAAGCAATAGGGGAACGCTGCATGGAAAAACTCTCCCTTACCTCCCTTACTCAGAGAGAGAGGAGAGAGAGACAGAGACAGGGGAGAGGAGGGGGGGAGGGGAGAGAGGAGAGGAGAGGAGAGAGAGAAGAGAGAGGGAAGGAGAGGAGAGGAGAGGGGAGAGAGAGTGAGAATACAGTAAGTAGCTTCTCAAAGCTAGCACACAGTTGTTCTAACTTTCTACTTGGGTGAATTATATATGTGTGCCAACTCATCTCATGGTAGATGTTACCACATTCAACCAATTCTCAACTGGAACACTAGTGAAAAGACTTTCTGCTGTGTATTGACTGTGGACTTACAGTGGTCAGGAAACAGCTGGCCAATATTAGATGTCCTGAAACATTTAAGATACCATCTTGGCCCCCCTCAGACAGAGGAACAAGTTTTAGGCTTTGTTTCCTCACTCCAGAACAGCCTACACTCTTTCACTTACTTTTTAAATCCCGGCTTATAGAGATCTAGGACTCAGAAGTGGCGCTGTGGCTCAAGTGGTAGAGCACTTGCCTTGAGCTAAAGAGCTCAGGGACAGCACCCAGCCCTAGAGTTCAAGTTCCATGACCAACAAAGAGAGAGACAGAGACAGAGACACACACACAGAGAGAGAGAGAGAGAGAGAGAGAGAGAGAGAGAGAGAGAGAGAGAGAGAGAGAGAGAGAGAGAGAGAGAGAGAGAGAGAGAGAGATCTAAGACTCTGGGAAAAAAGTTAATAAATTCTTACATGCCATTCCTCCTCTGTTGCCCTGTATCCCTTACAGAAGTAGCATGCTGAAATTGAGTTGGTTTAGGGTTTGCTAGTTACCCAATGGACTCCTCCAGAGAAAGATGCAAATAGCAGAAGTTCAAGATGCTTATGGGAAAATGAAAGGATTCCTATAATGCTGTGTCATTTTTCTGCCATCTTAGTGATGAATTCTCTGCCAGAAGAAGGGAGTAAAACTACTCTTTTTTTTGGCCCATCATGGGGCTTGAGTGCTGTCCCTGTGCTCTTGAGCCACAGTGTCACTTCTGACTTTGTAGTGGTTTATTGAGATAAGAGTCTCACGGACTTTCCTGCTTGGGCTGGCTATGAACTGCAATCCTCAGATCTCAGCCTCCTGAGTAGTTAGGATTACAGGCGTGAGCCACCAGCGCCCGGCTAGTAATACTATCTTGGTGTCTAGAAGATGCTTTAAAAATAAAGAACAGAAGTAAAGCATTGAAAAGACAAGGTTCAAAAAACTCATCCAGTGTATAAATGGCTTACATCAAATTTTTTTGTTTGTTTTTGTCAGTTGTGGGGCTTGAACTCAGGGCCTGGGTGCTGTCCCTAAGCCTCTTTGTGCTTAAGGCTAGCACTCTATCACTTGAGCTACAGTGCCATTTCTGGTTTTGAGTAGTTACTTGGAGATAAGAGACTCACGGGGACTTTTCTGCCTGGGCTGGCTACCAAAAGCAATCCTCAGACCTCAGCCTCCTGAGTAACTAGGATTACAGGCATGGACCACTGACGCCTGGCTATGCATTTCTATTTTTAAAATGTTTTAACTTTATTTGAGATAAATGAAAACTTGGGAGATGAACCAAAGGGTACCATCTATCTACTTGGCTTCAGAGCAGAGGGTTGAAAGTAGAAACTAAAAAATAAGTATCATTGGAGACAAGTCAGATGACTATTCAACCCTATTTACTTATTCAACAGTTGCTACAACAAAAGGACCACACCTCGACTTTTGGATCAACAACATGGAACTGACTGATCCCAAATGCTTGTAATATCAACACTGCCTGCTCTTCCTGTGGAAGACAAGAAGGAAGGAAGGAAGGAAGGAAGGAAGGAAGGAAGGAAGGAAGGAAGGAAGGAAGGAAGGAAGGAAGGGAGGGAGGGAGGGAGGGAGGGAGGGAGGGAGGGAGGGAGGGAGGGAGGGAGGGAGGGAGGGAGGGAGGGAGGGAGGGAGGGAGGGAATAAGCAAGTAAACAGGAAAACCAATTTCATCCCAAATAGCTTGGGGCAATCCTAAAAGTGATACTCAGGGCTGATGCAGCATAGGTAGAGAGAGCATTTGAATATAACTATACAGATGAAGTATTCCCCTTATAAAATTTCCTGTGTGTGTGCACACACACGTGCGCACATGCATGTGTGTGTGTGAGAGTGTGTGTTCATCATAATTAACAAAACATACTCCTTGGGGTATGAAGCACACATCAGCTACAGAAACCAGATGCCTGCAGAATACATTGTGTACTCTATTGTAAGCCTCCAGCCTGTCTCTTCACTGAGGTCTGCAAAACTTTGTCTGAACTGGTCCCTTATATTGGGGACACTTAGGAATCTGCTGTCCTCTAGAGCATCTGCTCTAATCTTAAACCAAAACAAATCCTCAGTCTGATGCAAAACTTGGACCATAAATCCTTCCCAAGAGGCACATATTCATGGTGCAATGCCGGCTATGTTCTTTGCATTCAATTTGAGTCCTCTGGTTTGCCGCTAATAATGTTAGCTATTTTTGTAACCTAGGCCTTGGCTGGTCTCTTGGAATGGTGTCTCAAATGAAGCCAGGGTAAACTTGCACAGCTAAGAAGGGATCTTATTTTGAGCTAGTATTTTGGCTCATTCAAGTTTTGAAAATAAGAGTGTGAAAAAGAGATGGGTGGGGTCGCCCCACTGGGGAACATGCACTGTCCTCAACCTCAGCTGGGTTCTGCTGCTGACGTGACTGTGGCTGCAAGCTGCCAAAGGCTGCTTCCCTCCACTTGTCAAACAGCCAAGCAAGCCATCTGACTTACCGAGTAGAGCTCGTTCAGGACCTTCATCAAATCATCTTGGAGCTGCTGGCCGACTTCTTTACTCTGCAAGGAAAGAGGAATGAAGGTTAATTGGGAAATGGAGGAGGAAGAGGGGGGCAACAAAGGCAAGAGCAGCAGCACAGGCTCTAAAAACAACAGACTCAATTAAGGCCCATTATTTAAGCCAGCAAATCAGATAACCACTTGAATCAGACCCAATTATGGCCAGATCACTCAAAGAGTTTTAATAAAATGAAACGCGCCCTTTTGATAGTCTAGTAAATGCAATCGCATGGAGGGACACTGGTTATAGCCTTTGATTTTTCAACTGTCCCCAAAGAGCAGGCGTGAATGCCACATCCTACCTAGCAACTGTTGCTAGGTGGAACATGCTTCCTCAGACATTTGTGTCTACAATCCAGAGGATTACAGAAAGATGTTCAATAGGATGAAATAGGAAAAAGTATACAAACGCTCAAGGACTCCAACTTCCCTAGCCAAACAGAAAACTCCAAGGAAAGAGTTATACTTCTCACTTGTTTTATTTCTACCCCAAACTTTCAACATAATGGTTTCCTCAGTAGTGACTGCTTGTAAGATTAGCCAGCGCTCCCTGACAACTACTACTTAATCCCAAGGAGCAATAACCCACAAATTCTTTGTTTCTATGCAGGACAACAGAAACGCACTGAAGCACATAGAGCAGTAGAAACAGAGAAGGAGGAGGAAGGGAAGACAAAGCCATGCCTTCTAGATGAAATGTTATATGCCAAGCCCAAGAGAGCAGGGGATAAAGCTGATTGGCATCATTTGATTACTGAATGGAGACACATCATTTTATCTTCTGCCAGCTCCTTCCAGTTCTTTGCAACTAAAACTCAGATACCAACAATACCCTTCTAATAGAAAAGAGGTATAATGAATACCGCCCAGCATAGCTCAGTTCCCAGGCAAGAAAGGAAGAGGCCTTTCATTTCAGATCTTGCTTTTCTCAAGATGCATATATTGTTACCTTGTAAGTACTTTTTTCCCCTGGCTGAGGGTGTTGCTTAGTAGTAGAGTGCTTGCCTAGCATGCACTAAATCTCAGCACCATAATAAATGAGTGAATGAGTAAATTTCTGATTTTAAAGGTACTATGTTTACTGTAATAAGGAAACTAGAAAATCACAAACAGAAAACAAAAGTAAAGCCTTAATTCCCAGCACTAAAAAATATTTTAGACTTTTTTCCTATTCACTCCCATTGCCTCTTTTTACTAAGTTGAGATTCTTTACAAACATTGGTTAGAAACTTATTTATGTAAATGTACACATGTAAATGTGAACATTTCCCAATGTATGATTCCTCTGTAACAACAGAATACATTATACTGATGTAGCTCTTATTCTTGCTGCCAACATTTTGTGACTAAAATGTATTAAATTACTTTATACATAATCGATGCACACATCATTTATTATTTCCCATTATAAGTAGCATTGCTGGGTCAAAGAGTATGACTTTGAGAAAAACTGTGCCAATTAAAAATACTGCAGACGCATTTAAGAATGCTTATTTTTTGTTTTTGTTTTTGGTCTTGACAATTTGATGTTACACCTTACTGTAATTTGCAATTCTTTGATTCCAATGAACCTGATTATTTGGGGGAAAAAAATCTATCCAATTTTCTATTTCCTGTTATGTTTTGCCATTTTTCTATTAAGGAGTTCTCTGCCCAATTTTTCTATTAAAGTATTCTATTTTCTATTAAAGTACCTATGTGATTTTCATGCATTTTTATGCCTGGTAGTGGGAAAAGGGATGGAAAAAAGCCTAAATCAGCAATCATGAGAGTCTCCTAGTCCCAGCTTGTCTGCCACCTGCTTCTTGAGTCTTTCTTTTTCCACAAAATGAAAAGTCTCAGACAAACATTCTTGAGGTCTTTTCCAACCTCTACCACTATATGATTCTATATGATCTTTACTTGCTCTGTATATCCACATCAGAGCCAAATTCTACTCCTGGCTGGCTTCATACCATAAAGAAGACAATGAGCAAATTGCCAACAACTCAGATATTCTACAAAACAGAGGGCTCTAGGGACACCTTGTCATTCTGTTTTGTTTTTGTTTTTATTATTGTTTTCTTTTTTGGTGCCACTACTGTGGCTTGAACTCAGGGCCTTGAGTTCTCACTTGCTTTTTTTGCTCAAGGCTGGCACTCTACCACTTGAGCCACACTTTTACTGACTTTTTGCTAGATAACTAGAGATAAGAATCTCATAAACCTTTCTGCTCAGGTAGGCTTCGAACTGCAATCTGCAGTTCATAAAACCGGCATAAAACTGGTTTATGATACCACCTTCAGTGTCTCTCATCCAATGTGACCTCAACTCCTGGGGGGGAGGGGAAAGCCACAAAAGGGAATGCCTTCCTCTCATACCTCAACTTCTTCCATCATGAGGAAAGCCTAACTGTGGCAGCAGCAGAGACTCAAGGAGGTGAAATAGGGAGAAATGACTCACCACCAACCTCAGAGTCAGCAACAAGGTCAGGAAGTGACCACAGTATCACTTCCCACTGCCCTGCCCTCCAGCATCTTTGACCTCCCTCCTTATGTTTAAATGGCAAGGATTATAGAAGACATCTCCTGATCCTCTGTCCTGTTTCTTACATATGCCTTACATAAGGTAGTTGCAGTACAAGGGTGGGGTGGAGGTGGGAAAGCCTAACCAATAAAATAGCAATTATGCAGGCAGATGTTTCCTTTCTTGTTCTGATTAGTTGGGAGGACCACTGAACTATTATCCCTGTTTATTTGAACAGGCAGCTGAAGGGATCTCACCACTCCCTCGGGCTCAGATGGGCAGTGCTGGGAATACACAAGCTGCTAACTTAGTCAAAATGGACAATGAAGACCCCAGTAAGCAGGGACAATTCTGACAATTCTAAGGCAGAAAATGGCCACTCATTCTCCATTTCAGAAACCTTAAGAGTGTGCCTTTGAGGGAAAGCATGACCCCCAGGAAGAGCTTCCATGCAGGCCCCGGTGAAGGGGTGGATGGGGCTGGGAAGCTGCAAAAAGGGGGCTCCACCCAAAGACAAGGGGTACATTTATTCCTCTGAAGGACAAAACCTGATGAGGCCCAGTACATGACAATGAAGACTGTAAAGCCTTTCCTTTCCCTATAAAGAAGCCAGGGATTTCAAGGCAGGAAAGAAAAATGAATTTACAGTGCAGTCTTTGTGCACTAGTATACAGCCTGCCTCTCTTTCTTTTAAAAATTCTTGGAAGAAAATGAGTCATCTAAACATTGCAGGAAACCAAACAGAAGTCCGGGGTGGGGGAGGGGGGGGAGGTTGAGGAGATTACTTTGTGCAAAGTTTTTCTCTTAAATGTTTGCATAGTAATCTTTGCATGGAAAAGAAAGAAAGAAGCCTAAATATAGAATGGAGATGTGGCACACTTACCAATGCTGGTTCTTTGGAATAGGAAGTGTGATGGTATGCTTTAGGCCTGATTCTTTTTATTTTGAAACTTAACCACAACCTTTTGGCCAGACACGGGGGCCCCCACATTGCTTGCTGCTAAACAAGGCCAAGGCCAGGCTGGTCAGAAAACAACGAGATTGCAACAGCTCCTGCCAGCTGTGTACCCACAAAATGGGTAGGGACTCTCTTTTTCCAACAGATAACAACATTGAATAACAGAACCAAAATGACAATAGAGAAGCCTCATCTCCCCCACAGGAAAATGTTCTAAACCCTCCTCACTTACAGAAAGGATAGAGTAGCTAAGTGGTCTGGGCAGCTTCAGTGAAAGCTGGTCCTTCATCCTTGGACCTCTTTAAGTCAATAGATCTTCTGAATTTCAATAACTTTGTCTGTTAGTTCCCTCCCCCCCCCCAAAAGAATACCGATTAATGAAAGGGTTTTAAAAACCAATCTTCAAGGGAGTCAAAATGATGGACAGTGATCAAGATGCACTATACACATACACAGTCGTGTTAAACTGCATTTTGTGTACAACTAAAAATGTCTACAACAGGGGGAGTACTTCTTGTACAATTCCTTAGTTATTCAGATGGACACAGTGTCTTTTATAAGAAGGGGCTAGGGAGGGGTTCTTTATAAAAATTTTATTAGTTACCAACACTACAAAACTTCATTATTTGATAGTCACAAAATTACCCCATTTGTATGAAAGAAAATAAAGAAGAGGAAGGCAGGTCTCTGCCATGTGGTGAGAGCTAATTTCAGCCCATCCCAAGGCTGAGGCTGTCAGCAGGTAGAAACAGTAGGATCATTTAGTTCTGTGCTGAGGAGACTATGTCAGCAGTTTTCCAAAAGAGAATCCAATTTTCAAGGGCACAGATCTCCTCCACCCATGCTGGCATTCAGTCCTCACCCCAAAGACACTCAGAGGCCAAAAAAAAAAAAAAAAAAATCAGTTAAATATTGAATTGACATTTCTCGATTTTAGAGGAAGGGGTGTGAACCTCCTACTAGGCCTGCTGTAGCAGGAGACCCAGAGTGAAGTTTCAGGGCGCTTGCTCACAGCTTCAAAGAGACAAAGATTTCTGAATTACGCTGACACTTTGCCTGAAATGCTTCAGATGGGTATAACTGGGCTTAAAGGAGGGGCTGCTTGGGAACAGTACCAATGCTAGGTGATGGCACTAAATCTGGCCTCCCTGCCATTCAACTGGTGTTGCAGGGTGGTAAGGATGGTGATCCAGCAGATCACAGTACAGGAAGGACTTCTAGATTTTCCCTCAACCACATTCATTGCATACTGGGGGGAGGGGGGGGAGGGAGTTGTCACTCTTCTCATTTGCTATTTACTCACTGGCTAGGATACTAGTGATAGCTCCTGAAAGGTTGACCTCCACTTAGAACCTCATGCCAAAGTTATACAATATACAAATATAGGTTTGGGGATGCAGCTCAGTGGTAGAACACTTGCCTAACATCCATGAACCCTGAGTTCCAGCACCAGCATCACAAAAACAACAAAGGTTCAGGAGCATGACTGGAATCCTGCTTCTGCACTTGAACTACAGGAAATCAGGTAAATACTTTAACCACTGTGCCTCAGCTTCCACATTTAAAAATAGGATTGTAACAGCAAATCTATTAGAAATTCTAAAACAGGACAATCCTTGTACAGTGATTGAAACAGAATCTGTCACCCAGCATGTTCAATGAGTGTTATGTAAGCTCAGATAAATGTTAGAAGTCACCTCTCTCAACACTCACTTGAGTGTTTTCCTTGTGTTTTATACTCTCAGTACTATGGTTGATCATGATATATACAGTTGTTAAGGCCCTAGAAGCTTCTCCCCAGATAAGGACTGCAGCTAAATACAACTTAAAAAGACTCTACTGAGCCACAAGGAACAAAGCTCTTTGTTTTTCCTATGCTTACTGCTGGATAGTCTTATTTTCCTCCCTCTCTGGTTTTCATAGAACT
>NW_027204841.1:0-19988 GCF_024711535.1 Dipodomys merriami
CTAAACCTCACCCTCACCCTCACCCTAACCCTAACCTAAACCTCACCCTAACCCTAAACCTAAACCTAACCCTCACCCTAGCCCTTACCCTAACCCTAATCCTAACCCTATACTTCATTCAAACCCTCCCCCTAAACTGAGTCCTCAGCCTAAACCTAAGCCTAACAATAAACCTAACCCTAACACACACACTCACCCTCAACCTAAACCTAATCCTATCCCTAAACCTAACCCTAATACTAACCCTCCCCCTAACTCTCACCCTAACCCTAACCCTTACACTAAACCTAAACCGAACCCTCAACCTAACCTAAACCCTAACCCTAACCCTAACCCTCACCCGAACCATCACCCTCACAGTAATTCAAACCCTAACCCTAAGAATAACACTAACACTAACCCAAGCCATCACCCTAACCCTAATCCTCACCCCCACCCTCAACCTCAGCCTAACCCTAAGCCTAACCCTAAACCTAACCCTAACCCTCACACTCACCCAAACCCTTACCCTAATCCTAATACAAACCCTAACCCTCACCCTCACCCTAACCCTCACCCTAAACCTAACCCTAAACCTAACACTAACCCTAACCCTAAACCTCACCCTCAGCCTCACCCTAACCCTAACTCTAACACTAAACCTCACCCTCACAATAACCTTAACCATAACCCTAACGTTAAAGCTCACCTTCACACTCACCCTAGAACTTACTCTTACCCTAATCCTATACCTAACACTCATCCTAACCCTAACCCTAACCCAAACCCTTAACCTCAACCTCACACTCAGCCTAACACTAAGCCTAACCCTAAACCTAAACCTAACACACAAACTCACCCAGACTCTAACCCTAATCCTATCCTTAACCCTAACCCTAATCCTAACCCTCCCCCTAACTCTCACCCTAACCCTAACCCTAACACTAACCCTTAAACTAACCCTCAACCTAAACCACACCCTAACCCTAAATCTAACCCTAAACCTCACCCTCACCCTAACCCTAAATCTAACCCTATCCCAAACCCTAACCCAAACCCTAACCCTAACCCTAACCCA
Source organism: Dipodomys merriami (assembly GCF_024711535.1). Classification (NCBI taxonomy): domain Eukaryota; kingdom Metazoa; phylum Chordata; class Mammalia; order Rodentia; family Heteromyidae; genus Dipodomys; species Dipodomys merriami. The sequence goes on from NW_027204841.1 coordinate 1,058, forward strand.
TACCCTCACCCTCAGCCGAATCCTAAGCCTAACCCTAACCCTAACGCTCACACTCACCCTAACCCTAAACCTAAACCTCACCCTAACCGTAACCCTAACCTTCAAACACAGCCTAACCCTAAGCCTATCCCTAACCCTAAACCTAACCCTCACACTCACCCTAACACCAACCTAATCCTACTCATAACCCTAACCCTAACCCTCACCCTCAACCTAACCCTCATCTTAAGCTTAACCCTAATATTAATCCTAACCCTAACCCTCACCCTCAGCCTCACCCTAACACTAACTCTAACACTAAACCTCACCCTGAACCTAACCTTAACCCTAACACTATGCCTAAACCTCATCCTAGCCCTAACACGAACCCTCACCCTCACCCTCACCATAAACTTAACCCTAACCCTAACGCTAACAATAACCCTAACCCCAACCCGAACCTCACCCTAAACATAACCCTCACCCTAACCCTAACCCTCACCCTAACACTTACCCTGACCCGAACACTAACCCTAACGCTGACACTAAACCTCACACTAACCCTTACCATCACCTTTACCCTAAACCTCACCCTAACACTAACCCTAAACCTCACCCTATCCCTAGACCGTGCCGTAACCCTAACCCTCATCCTCACCCGAAACTTCACACTAACCCTAACACTAATCCTCAATCTAACCCTCACCCTCACCCTAACCCTAACACTAACCCTCACCCTAACCCTAATCCTCGCCCCCAAACTCACCCTTAGCCTAACACTAAGCCTAAGCCTAACCCTAACCCTAAACCTCACACTCACCCTCACCCTAACCCTAATCCTAACCCTAACCCTAACCCTAACCCTAAAACTCAACCTAACCCTCAACCTAACCTTAACCCTAGCACTTAACCTAATCCTAACCCTCGACCTAACACTTCAACTGAACCTAAATCTAACCATAAACCTCACCCTCACCCTAACGCTAATGATAACCCTAACCCTAAACCTCACCCTAACCCTAACACTCACCCTCTCCCTCACCCTCACCATAACTCTAACTCTAAGACCAACAATAAGAATAATCCTAACCCTAAACCTTACCCTAACCCTAATGATAAAACTCAACCTCACCCTAACCCTAACCCTAACCCTAACCCTCACCCTAACCCTAACCCTAACCCTCACCCTCACCGTAACCCTCACCCTCATCCTAACCATCACACTAACCCTAACACTAACCCTAAACCTTACCCTAACACTAACACTAAACCTCACCTTCACCCTAGCCCTCACCCTAACCCTAATCACAAACCTAATCCTTATCCTAACCCTCACCCTAACTCTAAGTCTAAACTTAACCCTAAACCCAACCCTCACTGTAACCATAACACTGACCCTAACACTAACACTAACCATAAACCTAACCCTAAACCTCAGCCTCACCCTCACCCTAACCCAAACCCTAACCCTAACCCTCATCCTAACTCTAAGCCTAACCCGAACCCTAATCCTAACCCTCATATTCACCCTCAACCTAACCCTAATCCTAAAACTAACCCCATACCTAACCCTAACCCTCATCCTAACCCTAAGCCTAGCCCTCACCCTTGCACTTATCCTAACCCTCACCCTCAACCTAACCATAACACTCGCCCTAAACCTAACCCTCACACTAAAACTTACCCTCACCCTAACACTAACCTTAATACTAACCCTCACACTAACCCTAAACATCACCCTAACCCTAAACCTCACCCTAACACTAACCCTAACCCTCACCCTCACCTTAGCCTTCACCCTAACCCTAACCCTCATCTTCACCATAAACCTCACACTAACCCTAACACTAATCCTCAATCTAACCCTCAACTTCACCCTACCGCTAAAACTAACCCTCACCATAACCCTAACACTCACCCTTACCATAAACCTCACCCTCAGCCTAAAGCTCACCTTTACCCTTACAATCACCCCCACGCTAACCCGCACACTAACCCTAACCCTCACGATAACCCTAAATGTACCCCGAAACCTCACCCTCTCCCGAACCCTAACTCTACCCCTAACCCTAACACTAAACCTCACCCTAACCCTAACCCTCACCCTCACCCTAACCATAAACCTCACACTAACCCTAACCCACAACGTAACGCTTACCCTCACCCCAACACTAACCCTAACCTTAACACTAACACTCACACTAACCCAAACCCTCACCCTAATCCTAAACCTCACCCTATCCCTAACCCTAACCCTAATCCTCACCCTCACCCTAGCCCTCACTCTAACCCTAATCTAACCCTCACCCTCACCCTATCCCTAACCCTCATCCTCACCCTAAACCTCACACTAACCCTAACTCTAATCCTCAATCTAACCCTCACCCTAACCCTAACCCTATCCCTTACCCTAACCCTAAACCTAACCCTAACCCTCACCCTTATCTTAACCCTAACCCTCAGCCTAAACCTTACCTTTACCCTTACCATCATCATCACCCTAACCCTCACACTCACCCTAGCCCTTAACTAACTCTAATCCTAACCCTAACCCTCATCCTAACCCTACCCCTAACCCTAACCCTCACCCTCAACCTCACCCTCAGCCGAACCATTAGCCTAAACCTAAACCTAAACCTAACACACACACTCACCATCACTCTAATCCTAATACTATCCCTAACCCTAACCCTAACACTAAACCTTCCCCTAACTCTCACCCTAACCCTAAAACTAACCCTTACCATAACCCTCAACCTAAAACTCACCCTAACCCTAACCCTAAACCTAAGCCTTACCCTAACACTAACCCTAATCCTTACCCTCACCCTAGCCCTCATCCTAACCCTATTTATAACCCTAAACCTCATCCTAACCCTCACACTAACCCTAACCCTAACCCTCATCCTTACCCTAACCTTAATCCTCAACCTAACAAGAAACATAACCCTCACCCTAACACTATCCCTAACCCTCACCCTAACCCTAAACTTAACCGAAACCTAACTCTCACCCTAACCCTAACCCTAACCCTCCCCCTAACAATAACCCTCACCCTCAACCTCATTCTCAGCCTAACCATTAGCCTAAACCTAAACCTAAACCTAACACACACACCCTCACTCTATCCCTAATACTACTAATACTATCCCTAACCCTGACCCTAAACCTAAACCTCCCCCTGACTCTCACCCTAACCATAAAACTAACACTTACCATAACTCTCAACCTAAACCTCACCCTAACCCTAACTCTAACCCTAAAAGTCACCGTCACCCTAACCTTGACTCTAGACCTAACCCAAACTCTAAAACTCACCCTAACACTAAGCCTAACCCTAAACTCCGAATTTACCCTCCAACTAAACCTAAATCTAACCATGAATATCACTTTTACCCTAACACTAATCATAACCCTAACCCTAAACCTAACCCTAACCCTAACCCTGTCACCCTAACCCTCACCTTCACCCTAACCCTAACCTTCACTCTAACCCTTACCCACACCCTCACCCTCAACCTAATCCGGACCCTAACCCTAAACCTAACCCTCACACTCACCCTAACCTTAGGCCTAAAACTCACCCTAACCCTATCCATCACCCTCAAAGTCAGCCTAACCCTAAGCCTATCCCTAACCCTAACCCTAACCCTAACCTTCACACTCAAACTAATACTAACCCTAATCCTACTCCTAACCCTAACCTCAACCTGACCCTCTCCTTAAGTCTAACCCTAACATTAATCGGAACCCTAACCCTCACCCTCAGCTTCACCCTAACCCTAACTCTAACACTAAACCTCACCCTGACCCTAACCCTAACCCTAACCCTATCCCTAAACCTCATCCTAGCCCTAACCCTAAAACTCACCCTCACCCTCACAATAACTGTAACCCTAACCCTAATACTAACAATAACCCTAAACCTAACCCTAACCCTAACCCTCACCCTCAAACTCAGCCTCACACTAACTTTAACTCTAACACTTAACCACAAACTCACCCAAACCCTAATCCTAACCCTAACCCTAAACCTCACCCTACCCTAACCCTAACCATCACCCCAAACCTCACCTTCACCAAAACTCTAACCGTAACCCTAACAATAACACTAATCCTAACCCTAAACCTAACCCGAACCCTAACCCAAATTCTAAAACTCAACCTCACCCGAACCCTAATCCCAACCCTAACCCTCACCCTCACCATAACCCTATCCCTCATCCTAACCCTCACCCTAACCCTAACTCTAAAACTAAACCTTACCCTAACACTAACCCTAATCCTCACCCTCACCCTAGCCCTCACCCTAACCCTTATCATAACCCTAATCCTCATCCTAACCCTGACACTAACAATAACCCTAACCCTCATCTTTACCCTAACGCTAACCCTCAACCTAACCCTAACCCTAAAGCTCACCCTAAACCTAACCTTAACCCTCACCCTAACCCTAAACTTAACCGAACCCTAACTCTCACCCTAACATTAACCCTAACCCTCACCCTAACCCTAACCCCCAAACTCACCCTCATCCTTGGCCTAACCCTAATGGTAAACCTAACCCTAACCCTAACCCTCACACTCACCCTAACCCTGACTCTAATCCTAATCCTAACCCTAACCCTAATCCTCAACCTCACCCTAACCCTCACCCTAACACTAAATCTAACACTAACCCTAAACCTAACACTCAACCTCAGCCTCACCCTTACCCTAACTCTAAACCTAAAACTCACCCTCACCCTAAACCTAACCCTAAACCTAACCCTAATCCTAAACCTAAACCTCACCCTCACCTTAGGCCTCACCCAAACACTAATCCTAACCCACATCCTAACCCTCACCCTAACACTAACCCTAACCCTCACCCTCACTCTCAAACTAACCCTAGTCCTAACCCTAATCTTCATCCTAACCCTCCCCCTAACCCTTACCCTAAACCTCACACTAACCCTAACCCTCAACTTCAACCTCACCATTAGCCTAACCCTTTGCCTAAACCTAAACCTCACCCTAACACACTCACTCACCCTCACCATAACCCAAAACCTAACCCTAACCCTCATCCTCACCCTCACCTTAACCCTAACTGTAACCCTATACCTCACACTCAACCTAACCCTAACCCTAACCCTAAACCTCACCCTAACACTAAACCTAAACCTCAACCTCTCCCTTGCCCTCACCCTAACCCTAATCCTAACCCTAACCCTCATCCTAACCCTCCCCATGTCCCTAAACCTAACACTCACCCTAACCCTCACACTCACCCTCAGCCTAAACCTAAGCCTAACCCTAAACCTAAACCTAACCCTCACACTCACCTCACCCTAACCCTAACCCTAATCCTAATACTAAACCTAACCCTAAACCTCACCCTAACCCTAAACCTCACCCTAAACCTAACCCTAAACCTAACACTAACCCTAACCCTAACCTTCACGCTCAGCCTCACCCTGAACCTAACTCTAACCCTAAACCTCACCCTTACCCTAACCCTAACCCTAACCTTAAACCTCACCCTCAAACTCAGCCTAGCCCTTACCCTAACCCTAACCCTAACCCTAAACCTCATCCTAACCCTCCCCCTAACCCTAACCCTCACCCTCAAGCTCACTCTCAGCCTAACCCTAAGCCTAACCCTAAACCTAAACCTAACACACACACTCACCCTCACTCCAACCCTACTCCTGTCCCTAACCCTAACCCTAACCCTAACCCTCCCTCTAACTCTCACCCTAACAATAACCCAAACCCTAACCATTACCATAACCCTCAACCTAAAGCTCACCATAACCCTAAATCTAACCCTAAACCTCACCCTCACCCTCACCCTAAATCTAACCCTAACCCAAACCCTAAACCTCACCATAACACTAGCCCTAACCCTAACCCACACACTCACCCTCAGCCTAATCCTAAGCCTAACCCTAAACCTAACCCTCACACTCACCCTCAGCCTAACCCTAAACCTAACCCTCACCCTCAACCTCAGCCTAACCCTAAGCATATCCCTAACCTTAACTCTAACACTCACACTTACCCTAACAATAACCCTAATGTACTCCTAACCCAAACCCTAACCCTCACCCTCAACCTAACCCTCAACTTAATTATAACCCTAACATTAATACTAACCCTCACCCTCAGCCTCACCCTAACCCTAACTCTAACATTAAACCTCACCCTGAACCTAACCCTAACCCCAACCCTATCCTAAACCTCATCCTAGACCTAACCCTAAACCTCACACTCACCCTCACCATAAACTTAACCCTAACCCTAATGCTAACAAAAACCCTAACCCTAACCCTAACCCTCACACTAAACATAACCCTCACCCTAACCCTAACCCTCACCCTAACACTTACCCTCACCTTACCACTAACCCTAACCCTAACACTAAACCTCACACTAACCCTAAGCATCAATGTAATCCTAAACCTCACCCTAACACTAACCCTAAACCTGACCCTATCCCTAGACCTCACCCTAAACCTAACCCTCATCCTCACCCTAAACTTCACATGAACAATAAAACTAATCCTCAATTTAACCCTCACCCTCACGCTAAACATAACCCTAACCCTCACCCTAACCCTAACCCTCACCCTTACCTTAACCCTCATGCTCAGCCTAACCCTCACATTTACCCTTAACGTCACCCCCACCCTAAAACTAACTCTAACCCTAATCCTAACACTAACCCTTACACTTACCCTAACCCTAACCATCACCCTAACCCTAATCCTCACCCCCAACCTCACCCTCAGCCTAACCCTAAACCTAAAACTGACACACACACTCACCCTCATTCTAATCCTATCCCTAACCCTAACCCTAAACCTCCCCCTAACTCTATATCTAACCCTAAACCTCACCCTCACCCTCACCCTAACCCTAACCCTAACCCTAAACCCCACCCTAACCATAACCATAACCCTCACCCGCACCCTCACCCTCACCATAACTCTAACCCTAAGCCTAACAAGAACACTAAACCTAACTGGAACCATTACCCTAAGCCTAATCCTCACCACCACCCTCACCCTCAGCCTAACCCTAAGCCTAAGCCTAACCCTCACACTAACCCTCATACTCACCCTCACCCTAAACCTAATCCTAAACCAAACCCTATCCCTAAACCTCAATCTAACAATCACCCTCACCCTAACCCTAACACTAAACCTGTCCCTAAACCTCAGCCTAATCCTCCACCTAACCTTAACCCTAACCCTAAACCTCACCCTCAACCTAACTCTAACCCTAACCCTAAACCTCACCCTAAACCTCAACCTAAACCTGAACCTCACCTTCAACCTCACCATTATTCTAAACCTTACCCTAACAATAACACTAACCCTATCCTTAACCCTAACCATAACCCTCACCCTCAGCCTCAACCTCACAGCAAACTTAATCCTAACCATAACACTAACAACAACCCTAACCCTAAGCCGAACCCTAACCCTAACTCTAATCCTCACCCCCACCCTCAACCTCAGCCTAACCCTAAGCCTAACCCTAACCCTAACCCTCAGCATAACCTTAACCCTAACCCTAACACTAACACTAACGATAACCATAAACTTAATCCTAAACCTCACCCTCACCCTACAAATCACTCTAACCCTATTCCTAACCCTAAACCTCATCCTAACCCTCCCCAGAATCCTAAACCTAAACCTCACCCTAACCCTAACACTAAACATAACCCTAAGCCTCAGCCTCAGCCTCACCCCAAACTTAACACTAACCAAAACACGAACAATAACCATAACCCTAAGCCTAACCCTAACTCTAACTCTAACCCTCACCCCCAAGCTCACCCTCAGCCTAACCCTACGGTTCGTAACCCTAAACCTCACCATAACCCTAACGCTAACCCTAATCCTAACACTATCCCTAAACCTAAACCTAACCCTAAACCTAACCTAATCCTCAGCCTCAACTTCACACTAACCGAAAACCTAACCCTAAAACTCACCCTAACTCTAACCCTAACCCTAACACAAACCGTCACCCTAACGCTAACCCTAACCACCACCCAAACCCTAATCCTCACCCCCAACCTCGCCCTTAGCCTAACCCTAAGCCTAAGCCTAAACCTAACCCTAAATCTCACATTCACCATCACCCTCACTCTAACCCTAACCCTAACACTAAAACTAACCCTAAACCTAACCCTAAACCTAACCCTAATCCTCAGCCTCACCCTCACCTTAACCCAAAACCTACCACTAACCCTCACCCTAACACTAAGCCTAACCCTATCCCTAACCTTCACACTCACCCTCACCCTAACCCTAATCCTAAACCTTACCCTATCCCTAACCTTACCCCTTACCATAACCCTCATCCTAGACCTCACCCTAACACTAATCCTAACCCTAAACCTCATCCTAACCCTCACCCTAACCCTAACCCTAACACTCACACGCATGCTCGGCCTAAGCCTAAGCATAAGCCTAAGCCTAAGCCTAAGCCTAACCCTAACCCTCACCCTAACCCTAACGTTAACACTAACCCTAACTCTAACCATAAATCTCACCCTAACCCTAACCCTAACCCTAAAGCTAAACCTCACCCTAAACCTAACCCTAAACCTCACCTCACCCTAGCCCTCACCCTAACACTAATCATAACCCTCATCCTAACCCTCAACATAACAATAACCATAACCCTCATCCTCACCCTCACCCTAAACCTAATACGAAACCTAACCTTCAACCTAACCCTAACCCTCACCCTCACCATAACCCTTACATTAAAACTCACCCTAAGCCTAAACTTAACCCAAACCCTGACTCTCACCCTAACCCTAACCCTAGCCCTCACCCTAATCCTAACCCTAAACCTCACCCTCATACGAGCCCTTTCCCTAACCCTAATCCTAAACCTAACCCTGTTCCTAAACCACCCCCTAACCCTTACCCTAACCCTCACCCTAACCCTAACCCTCACCTTCAACCTCACCCTCAGCATAACCCTAAAACTAACCCTAAACCTATCCCTAACACACACACTCACCCTTACCCTAACCTTAATCCTAACCCTAACCCTCAACCCTAACCCTAAAGCTAACCCTCACACTCACCCTAACCCTTACCCGAATCCTAATCCTAACCCTAACCCTAACCCTCACCCTCAGACTCACCTTAACCCTAACTCTAACTCTAAACCTCACCCTCATCCTAACCCTAACCCTAAACCTCACCCTAACCCTAAGGCTAAACATCACTCTTACCCTAGCCCTCACCCTAACACTAATCGTAACCCTAACCGTCAGCTTAACACTCCCCACTCACCAAAACTGTAACCGTAAACCTAACCCTATCAATAAACCTAACCCTAATCCTAACCCTTACCCTAACTGTAACCCTCACCCTAAACCAAACCCTCACACTAACATTAACCCTCAACCTAACCCTAACCCTAACCCTAACACAAACCCTCACACTAACCCTTACCCTAACCCTAAACCTAAACCTAAACTTAACCCTTACCCTCTCCCTAACCCTAACACTAACCCTATCCCTAACCCTCACCCTAACCCTATTTCTAACCCTAAAACTCAACCTCAACCTAACCCTAACCCTAACCCTAAAGCCCACCCTAACTTTAACCGTAATCTTCACCCGCACCCTCACCCTCACCGTAAATCTAACCCTAACCCTAAAAATAACACTAACCCTAAACCGAACCATCACCCTCACCCTAATCCTCACCCCCACAGTCACCCTCAGCCTAACCCTAAGCCTAACCCTCACCCTAAATTTCATACTCACCTTCACCCTAACCCTAATCCTAAACATAACCCTATCCCTAAACCTCAACCTAACCCTCACCCTCACCCTAACCTTACCACTAACCCTAACCCTCAACCTCTCCCTAACCCTAACTCCAACCCTAAACCTCTCCCTCACACTAAACCTAAATCTAACCCTAAATCTCACAGTAAACCTCACCCTAACCATAAACCTCACCATTACCCTCAACCTCAGCGTAACTCTAACCCTAACCCTAACAATAACACTAACCCTAACCCTAACCCTAATCCTAACCCTAACAATAACCGTCACCCTCAGCCTCACCCTCAACGCAAATTTGACCCTAACCCTAACCCCAATCCTCATCCCCACCCTCACCCTCAGCCTAACCTTAAGCCTATACCTAACCCTAACCCTAACCCTAACCCTCACTGTAACCCTAACCATAACCCTAAATCTAACCCTAACATTAAACCTAAAGCTAACACTAATCCTCAGCCTCACCCTCACCCTAAACCAAACCCTAACTCTAAACCTCACCCTAACCCTAAGCCTAACCCCAAATCTAACCCTCACACTCACCCTCTCCCTAACCCTAATACTAAACCTAACGCTTTCCCTAAACCTAACCCTCACCCTATCCCATACCATAGTCCTCACCCTAAACCTAATACTAACCCAAAACCTCATTCTAACCCTCACCCTAACGCTAACCCATACCCTCACCCTAACCCTAACCCTAACCCTCACCCTCATGCTCAGCCTAAGCCTAAGCATAAGCCTAAGCCTAAACCTAACCATCACCATAACCCTAACACTAACACTAATCCTAACTCTAAACGAAAACCTCATTCTCACCCTAACATTAAATCTAACCCTAACCCTAAACCTCATCCTAACCCTAATCCTAACCCTCACCCTCACCCTCACCGTAACCGTAACCCTAACCCTAACCTTAACAATAACCCTAAACCTAACCCTAACCCTCAACCTAACCATAACCCTCACCCTAACTCTAACCCTCACCCTAACATTTATTCTCACCCTAACCTAACGCTAACCCTACCACTAACCCTCACACTAACCCTAACCATCACCCTAACCCTAAACCTCACCCTCACCCTAGCCCTCACCGGTACACTAATCCTAACCCTCATCCTAACCCTCACCCTAACACTAACCCTAACCCTCACCCTCACTCTTACCCGAACCCTAATCCTAACCCTAACCCTCATCCTAGCCCTCACCATAACCCTTACCTTAACCCTCACCCTAAACCAAACCTCACCTTTAGCCTAACAATTAACCTAAACCTAAACCTAACATTAACACACACACTCACCCTCACCCTAACCCTAATCCTAACCCTCATTCTAACCCTCCCCCTAAACCAAAACCTCAGCCTAACCCTAAGCCTAATCCTAAACCTAAGCCTAACACTAACCCTAACCCTAATCCTCATCCTCAGCCTCACCCTAACCCTAAATCTATCCCTAAACCTCATCCTCACCCTAATCCTAACCCTAACCCCAACATTAAACCTCACCCTAAACCTAAACCTAATCCTCATGCTAACCCTCCCCCTAATCCTAACCCTCACCCTAACCTCAAACCCTAAGCCTAACCCTAAACCTAAACCTAAGACACACACTCACCCTCATTCTACCCCTAATCCTATCTCTAAACCTAACCCTCCCCCTAACTCTCACCCAATCCCTACCCCTAAAAGTAACCCTTACCATAACCCTCAACCTAACCCTAATTCTAAACCTAAAACTCACCCTCAGCCTAACCCTAACTCTGACACTAACCCAAACCCTAAACTTCACCCTATCCCTAACCCTAACACTAACCCTCACCCTCACCCTCACAGTAACCATAACCCTCACCCTAACACTAAACCTAACCCTAACACTGAACCTCACACTAACACTAACCAAAACCCTACCCCTCCCCCTAACTCTATATCGAACCCTAAACCTCACCCTCACCCTCACCCTAACCCTAACCCTAACCCTAAACCCCACCCTAACCATAACCATAACCCTCACCCGCACCATCACCCTCACTGTAACTCTAACCCTAACCCTAACAAGAACACTAAACCTAACTCGAACAATTACCCTAAGACTAATCCTCACCCCCACCCTCACCCTCAGCCTAAACTTAAGCCTAAGCCTAACCCTCACACTAACTCTCATACTCACCCTCACCCTAACCCTAATCCTAAACCTAACCCTATCCCTAAACCTCAACCTAACCCTCACCCTCACCCTAACCCTAACACTAAACCTATATCTAAACCTCAGCCTAATCATCCGCCTAACCCTAAACCTAACACTAAACCTCACCCTCACCCTAACCCTAACCCTTACCCTAAACCTCAACCTAAACCTCACCCTAAACCTAACCCTCACATTCAACCTCACCATTACTCTAACCGTAACCCTAACAATAACACTAACCCTACCCCTAACCTTAACCCTCACCCTCAGCCTCACCCTCATCCTCAACCTAAGTCTAACACTAACTCTAACCCTAACCCTAACCCTAACCCTATATCTAACCCTAAACCTCACCCTCACACTCACCCTAACCCTAACCCTAACCCTAAAACCCACCCTAACAATAACCATAACCCTCACCCACACTCTCACCCTCACCGTAACTCTAACCCTAACCCTAACAAGAACACTAAACCTAACTCGAAACATTACCCTAAGCCTAATCCTCACACCCACGCTCACCCTCAGCCTTACCCTAAGCCTAAGCCTAACCCTCACACTAACCCTCATACTTACCCTCACCCTAACCCTAATCCTAAACCTAACCCTATCCCTAAACCTCAACCTAACCCTCACCCTCACCTTAACCCTAACACTAAACCTATCCCTAAATCTCAGCCTAATCCTCCGCCTAACCATAACCCTAACCCTCAACCTCACCCTCACCCTTACTAACTCTAACCCTAACCCTAACCTTAACACTAACCCTCACCCTAACCCTAACCCAAAACACCACCCTAGCCCTAATCCTCACCCCACCCTCACCTTTAGCCTAACCCTAAGCCTAAGTCTAAGCTTAACCCTAAACCTCACACTCACCCTAACCCTCACCCTAAACCTAACCCTAATTCTAACACTAAAACTAACCCTAAACCTAACCCTAAAACTAACCCTAAACCTCAGCCTCACCCTCACCTTAACCCAAACCCTAACCCTAACCCTCACCCTAACTCTAAGCCTAACACTAACCCTAAAATTCACACTCACCCTCACCCTAAACCTAATCCTAAACCTCACCCTATCCCTAACCCTACCCCTCACCATAACCCTCATCCTAGCCCTCACACTAACACTAATCCTAACCCTAAAGCTCCTCCTAACCCTCACCCTAACCCTAACCCTAACACTCACATGCTTGTTCGGCCTAAGCATAAGCCTAAGCCTAAATCTAAGCCTAACCTCACCCTAACACTATCCCTAACACTCACAGGCATGCTCGGCCTAAGCCTAAGCCTAAGCCTAAGCCTAACCCTAACCCTAACCCTCACCCTAACCCTAACGCTAACACTAACCCTAACTCTAACCCTAAATCTCACCCTAACCCAAAAGCTAAACCTCACCCTAAACCTAACTGTAAACATCACCTCACCCTAGCCCTCACCCTAACACTAATCATAACCCTCATCCTAACCCTCAATATAACACTAACCCTAACCCACACCCTAACCCTAACCCAATACGAAACCTAACCCTCAACCTAACCCTAACACTCACCCTCACCATAACCCTTACCCTAACACACACCCTAACCCTAAACTTAACCCAAACCATAACTCTCACCCTAAACCTAACCCTAACCCTCACCCTAATCCTAACCCTAAACCTCACCCTCAACCGAGCCCTTGTCCTAACACTAATCCTAAACCTAACCCTCTTCCTAAACCTCCCCCTAACCCTTACCCTAACCCTCACCCTAACCCTAACCCTCACCCTCAACCTCAACCTCAGCATAACCCTAAACCTATCCTTAAACCTATCCCTAACACACACACTCACCCTTACCCTAACCTTAATCCTAACCCTAACCCTCACCTTCACCCTCAAACTCAGTGTAACCCTACGCCTAACCCTAACCCTAACCCTAACCCTCACACTCACCCTAACCCTTACCCGAATCCTAATCCTAACCCTAACCCTAACCCTCACCCTCATGCTCAGCCTAAGCCTGAGCCTAAGCCTAAGCCTAACCCTTACCCTAATCATCACCCTAACCCTAACACTAACACTAACCCTAACTCTAAACGTAAACCTCACTCTCACCCTAACCCAAACTCTAACCCTAACCCTAAACCTCATCTTAACCCTATCCCTAAACCTCACCCTCACCCTCACCGTAACCGTAACCCTAACCCTAACAATAACCCTAAACCTAACCCTAACCCTCAACGTAACCATAACCCTCACCCTAACTCTAACCCTCACCCTAACATTTACCCTCACCCTAACCTAACCCTAACCCTAACACTAACCCTCACACTAACCCTAACCATCACCCCAACCCTAAAGCTCACCCTAACCCTAACCCTAAACCTCATCCTCACCCTAGCCCTCACCCTAACCCTAATCCTAACCCTCATCCTAACCCTCACCCTAACACTACCCCTAACCCTCACCCTCACTCTTACCCTAACCCTAATCCTAACCCTAACCCTCATCCTAACCCTCACCCTAACCCTTACCCTAACCCTCACCCTAAACCAAAACTTCAACTCAACCTGACCTTTAGCCTAACCCTTAACCTAAACCTAAACCTAACTTTAACAAACAGTCACCCTCACCCTAACCCTAATCCTAAACCTAACCCTCAACCTCACCCTCACCCTCAGTGTAACCCTAACCCTAACCCTAACCCTCACACTCACCCTAATCCTTACCCTAATCTTAATCTTAACACTAACCCTAAGTCTAACCCTCAGCCTCACCTTAAGCCTAACTCTAACCCTATACCTCACAATCACCATAACCCTAACACTAACCCTAATCCTAAACCTCACCAGGACCCGAACCCTAAACCTCACACTCACCCTTGCCCTCACCCTAACCCTAATCCTAACCCTAACCCTCATCCTAACCCTCCCCATAATCCTAACCCTAACCCTAACCCTGGCCCTAACCCTCATTCTCACCTTCACCCTCAGCCTAACCCTAAGCCTAACCCTAACTTAACCCTAACCCTCAAATTCACTGTAACGCTAAACCTAATCCTAATCCTACCACTAACCCTAACCTTCAGCCTCACACTAACCCTCACCCTACACCTAACCCTAAACCTAACACTAACCTTAACCCTGACCCTCACCATCAGCCTCATCCTAACCCTAACTCTAACCCTAAACCTCACCCTCACCCTAATCCTAACCCTAACCCTAACCTTAAACCTCACCCTAAACCTAAACCTAATCTTCATTTTAACCCTACCCCTAACCCTAACTCTCACCCTAACCTCACCCTCAGCCTAACCCTAAACCTAAACCTAACACACACACTCACCCTCATTCTAACCCTAATCCTAATCCTAAACCTAACCGTCCCCCTAACTCCCACCCTACCCCTATCCCTAAAAGTAACCCTTACCCTAAACCTCAACCTAACCCTCACCCTAACCCTAACTCTGACCCTAACCCAAACCCTAAACCTCACCCTATCCCTAACCCTAACCCTAACACTCACCCTCACCCTCACAGTAACCATAACCCTCACCCTAACACTAACACTAATCCTAACACTGACCCTCACACTGACCCTAACCCCAACCATAACCCTCCCCCTAACTCTATATCTAACCCTAAACCTCACCCTCACCCTCACCCTAACCCTAACCTTAACCCTAAACCTCACGCTAAGCATAACCATAACATTCACCCGCACCCTCACCCTCACTGTAACTCTAACCCTAAGCCTAACAAGAACACTAAACCTAACTCGAACCATTACCCTAAGCCTAATCCTCACCCCCACATTCACCCTCAGCCTAAACCTAAGCCTAAGCCTAACCCTCACACTAACCCTCATACTCACCCTCACTCTAACCCTAATCCTAAACCTAACCCTATCCCTAAACCTCAACCTAACCCTCACCCTCACACTAACCCTAACACTAAACCTATCCCTAAACTTCAGCCTAATCTTCTGCCTAACCCTAAACCTAACCCTAAACCTCACCCACACCCTAACTCTAACCCTAAACCTCAAACTAAACCTCACCCTAAACCTGACCCTCACATTCAACCTCACCATTACTCTAACCGTAACCCTAACAATAACACTAATCCTAACCCTAACCCTAAGCCTCACCCTCAGCCTCACCCTCACCCTCAACCTAAGCCTAACACTAACCCTCACCCTAACCCTCACCCTAACCCTCACCCTAACCCTATATCTAACCCTAAACCTCACCCTCACCCTCACCCTAACCCTAACCGTAACTCTAAACCCCACCCTAACCATAACCATAACCCTCACCCGCACCCTCACCCTCACCGTAACTCTAACCCTAACCCTAACAAGAACACTAAACCTAACTCAAACCATTCCCCTAAGCCTAATCCTCACCACCACCCTCACCCTCAGCCTTACCCTAAGCCTAAGCCCAACCCTCACACTAACCCTCATATTCACCCTCACCCTAACCCTAATCCTAAACCTAACCCTATCCCTAAACCTCACCCTAACCCTAACCCTCCCCCTAACTCTCACCCAATCCCTACCCCTAAAAGTAACCCTTACCATAACCCTCAACCTAACCCTAATTCTAAACCTAAAACTCACCCTCAGCCTAACCCTAACTCTGACACTAACCCAAACCCTAAACTTCACCCTATCCCTAACCCTAACACTAACCCTCACCCTCACCCTCACAGTAACCATAACCCTCACCCTAACACTAAACCTAACCCTAACACTGAACCTCACACTAACACTAACCAAAACCCTACCCCTCCCCCTAACTCTATATCGAACCCTAAACCTCACCCTCACCCTCACCCTAACCCTAACCCTAACCCTAAACCCCACCCTAACCATAACCATAACCCTCACCCGCACCATCACCCTCACTGTAACTCTAACCCTAACCCTAACAAGAACACTAAACCTAACTCGAACAATTACCCTAAGACTAATCCTCACCCCACCCTCACCCTCAGCCTAAACTTAAGCCTAAGCCTAACCCTCACACTAACTCTCATACTCACCCTCACCCTAACCCTAATCCTAAACCTAACCCTATCCCTAAACCTCAACCTAACCCTCACCCTCACCCTAACCCTAACACTAAACCTATCCCTAAAGCTCAGCCTAATCCTCCGCCTAACCCTAACCCTAACCCTAAACCTCACCCTCACACTAACCCTAACCCTAACCTTAAACCTCAACCTAAACCTCACCCTAAACCTGAACCTCACATTCAACCTCACCATTACTGTAACCGTAACCCTAACAATAACACTAACCCTAACCCTAAACCTAACGATAACCCTCATCCTCAGCCTCACCCTCACAGCAAACTTAATACTAACCATAACACTAACAATAACCCTAACCCTAACCCTAAGCCTAACCCTAACTCTAATCCTCACCCCCAACCTCACCTTCAGCCTAGTCCTAAGCCTAACCCTAACCCTAATCCTCATCATAACCCTAACCCTAATCCTAACCCTAAAACTAACCATAACCCTAAACCTAACCCTAAACCTCACCCTCACCCTAGCAATCACCCTAACCCTATTCCTAACCGTAAACCTCATCCTAACCCTCACTATAACCCTAACCCTAAACCTCACCCTAACACTAACCCTAAAAATAACCCTAAGCCTCACCCTCACCGCCAACTTAACCCTAACCATAACACTAACAATAACCGTAACCCTAAGCCTTACCCTAACTCTAACTCTATTCCTCAACCCCAAGCTCAACCTCAGCCTAACCCTAACCTTAACCCTAAACCTCACCATTACCCTAACCCTAACACTGTACCTAACACTAACCAAAACCTAAACCTAACACTAATCCTAACCCTAATCCTCAGCCTCAACCTCACCCTAACCCAAAACCTAACCATAACCCTCACACTAACTCTAACCCTAACCCTAACACTAACCCTCACCCGAACCCTAACCCTAACCATCACCCTAACCCTAATCCTCACGCCTATGCTCACCATTAGCCTAACACTAAGCCTAAACCTAACCCTAACCCGAAACTTCACACTCACCCTCACCCTTACCCTAATCTTAAAACTAACCCTAACCATAACCCTAAACCTCAATCTAACCCTCAACCTAACCTGAACCCTAACACTTAACCTAAACTAACCCTTGACCTAACCCTCCAACTAAACCTAAATCTAACCATAAACCTCACCCTCACCCTCACCCTAATCCTAACCGTAACCCTAAAGCTCACCCTAACCCTAACACTCACCCTCACCCTCAACATAACTCTAACCCTAACCACAACAATAAGAGTAATACAAACCCTAAACCTAACCCTAACCCTAACCCTAACCCTAATGCTAACACTCAACCTCACCCTAACCCTAATCCTAACCCTAACCCTCACCCTAACCCTAACCCTCACCCTCACCGTAACCCATACCCTCATCCTTACCCTCACCCTAACCCTCACCCTAACCCTAAACCTTACCCTAACATTAACCCTAACCATCACCTTCACCCTAGCCCTCACCCTAACCCTAATCGTAAACCTAATCCTCATCCTAACCCTCACCCTAACTCTAAGCCTAAACCTAACCCTAACCCTAACCCCAACCCTCACTGTAACCCTAACACTGACCCTAACACTAACTCTCACCATAAACCTAACCCTAAACCTAAACCTAATCTTCAGCCTCACCCTCACCCTAACCCAAACCCTAACCCTAGCCCTCATCCTAACTCTAAGCCAAACCCAAACCTTAATCGTAACGCTCATATTCACCCTCACCCTAACCCTAATCCTAAACCTGACCCCATACCTAACCCTAACCCTCACCCTAACCCTCTGCCTAGACATCACCCTTACACTTACCCTAACCCTAACCCTCAACCTAACCATAACCCTCACCCTAAACCTAAACCTCACCCTAAAACTTACCCTCACCCTAACACTAATCCT
>NW_027204842.1:0-19966 GCF_024711535.1 Dipodomys merriami
CGACCGGACCCCCAAAAAAATAACAAAAAAAAAAAAAAAGAATTGTATTCATTACTTTACTTATGAAATGGCAACTCCTCTGCATAATGCCTTAAGAACAATAAAACTATATATATACATATATACATATATATTTTTTAAATGTGGTACCTATACACAATGGAATTTTACTCATCCATTAGAAAGAACAATATTATGTCATCTGAAGGGAAATGGATGGACCTAGAACAAATCATGTTAAGGAAGCTAGATCTATAATTGTACAGGACTCTAGGCATTCACACACAGTGAGACCAAAAGAGGAGGCTCTCAGGGGAGGAGCAGAAAGGTGCAATGCCTCTGTGCCTCTAATCACATAAAATAATACTTATAGAAATAAACTCAAGGAGGGCTGGGAAGGTGGCTCAGTGGTAGAGTACTTGCCTCAGATGCATGAGGCCCTGGGTTCGATTCCTCAGCACCACATAAGCAGAAAAAGCTGGAAGTGGTGCTGTGGCTCAAGTGTTAGAACGCTAGCCTTGAGCTGAAGAGCTGAGGGACAGAGCCCGGGCCCAGAGTTCAGGCCCCATGACCGACAAAAAAAATAGAAATGGAGAGGAAGAGGGTGAACAAATGTAGCAGTGGTACTCAGTATAAACTACATGGAAAATGAACTATACAACTTGTGAGAGGGGAAGGGAGAGAAAAACTGGGAAAGAGCGAGGGATGGGGTGAAATTGTCCAAAAAGAAATGTACTCATTACCTGACTTATGTAATTTTAACTCCTCTGTATATCACCTTTATAATAACAATTGAAAAAAGAAAAAGTAAATAAAAGAAAAGCCAGGTGCTGGTGGCTCATGCCTATAATCCTAGCTACCCAGGAGGTTGAGATCTAAGGATTACAGTTCAAAGCCAGCCCAAGCAGGAAAATCCATGAGCATATTATCTCCAATAAACTACCAAAAAAGCAGAAGTGGGGCTGTGGCTCAAGTGGTAGAGTGCTAGTCTTGAGCAAAAGAAGGGCAGGGACAGAGCCCTGACACTGAGTTCAAGCCCCAGGACTTGTTTAAAAAGAAGTTTCCTGTCCAAAAAGCCTTTCAACAGTGAAGTTCAATTAATAAATTGTATGCTTTTTCATGTGTAAAATGTCAAAAGGAAAAGAAGGAAGAAGAGAAGGAGAAGAAGGAGAAGAAGGAGAAGAAGGAGAAGAAGGAGAAGGAGGAGGAGAAGGAGGAGGAGGAGGAGGAGGAGGAGGAGACAAATTTTGTGCAAACTGTATGGTATTATTGTTGCAGAAAGATAAAGAGTGGGAGAGTTCATCTAAGATTTCAACAATTCAGACAATTTAAAGGAATTGGCCTGAGTTTGGTCTCTATATTTTAGAGTATAAGGAAAATGCACATTTGATTCAGAATAGGAAATTCTCTGAAGGTGAAAAGATAAGAACTGTAAATGAAGGTCACAGTATCTCTAATACATAGTGTTCTAACCATTGATAGTCTTTATTTGTAGGTTAAGGACTTCTTTCCTTTTTTTAGTGCAGATACAAAGGGCCCTAAGGAAGATGTAAATCATTAGTGGTGCTGTGATTGTTTGTGATGGCTAATTTCTTCTTTGGAGGTACACTATTTTTTTAATAAAATAAAGACACCTGCTTTGTGTAAAGAATATGCTGGGACTACATAGAAAGTTTACAGTATAGCCAGGCATTAGCTTAACCCTGTAATTCTAGCTACTCAAGAGGCTGAGAGCTGAGGATGGAAGTTGAAGACACGCAGGGCACAAAACTCTGTGAGACTTTTATCTCCAGTTAACCAGCAAAAAGCTGCAAGTGGAGGTGTGGCTGGAGTGCTAGAGTACTAGCCTTGGGCAAAACAAACTCATCAAGAGCCTGGTACTCCCAGTAGTAGTGCTCACACAAAAGTTTACAGCGTGGGGCTGGGAAGGTGGCTCAGTGGTAGAGTACTTCCTTGCATGTATGAGGCCCTGGGTTCAATTCCTCAGCACCACATAAGCAGAAAAAGCTGGAAGTGGCGCTGTGGCTCAAGTGGTAGAGTGCTAGCCTTGAGCTGAAGAGCTGAGGGACAGCGACCAGGCCCTGAGTTCAGGCCCCATGACCAACAAAAAAAAAAGAAAAAGAAAAAGAAAAAGTTTACAGTGTGGGAAGCAGAACAGACAGAGCCAAAACTGGTTTTTGTCATTTAGGGACAACCTTGCTTCCACTTCTCCTTTATGATCATGTCTCAATCAATCACCAATACTCGCATTGGGAAGTGAAAAAAGAAATCATGTTGACACATGAAAATAGACCAACATTTTAACAGGACTCACTTGAAAGTGTACTGGCATGATGACGATGAGAGACATTAAAAAGCACCAGGAAGGGGCTGGGAAGGTGGCTCAGTGGTAGAGCGCTTGCCTAGCATGCATGAGGCCCAGGGTTCGATTCCTCAGCACCACATACACAGAAAAAGCCAGAAGTGGTGCTGTGGCTCAAGTTGGTAGAGCGCTAGCCTTGTGCTGAAGAGCTCAGGAACAGTGCCTAGGCCCTGATTTCAAGCTCTAGGACCAGCAAAAAAAAAAAAAAAAAGCATCAGGAAAACAAAGGATTGGAGGAGGAAGATCATTCTAGAAAGCATAGTCGTGGTCTATGCAATAGACATCTCTCAAGCTGCTAATTGCAAAGGACAACGGATCTGCCTACTTGTAGCTTCATGGAGCGCTCATGGATGGGACAGAAAACAGGGAGCCCCCATTGTGAGATGTTCAGCTCACCAAAGGAGGATGCCATCTGCCAGTGACTTGAAAAGGCTATTGTCACCGGGGTCCATGGGGATGAGGTGCCGACAGTCAGGGTCGTTCTCCAGAGCTTTGTTTATCCAGTTCACAAAAGCCACTTTTTCTTCCTCTGAAATGAAGAAAACCTTGGTAGGAAAAAATCTATTTCCCAGAATTTAATCACCCTATAAAACTATATCTGTCAATTTCTGCTCAAAAAAAAAAAAGTGGCTGTTAATTACATGCAACTAAAACTCCAAAGGACACAACAAAGAAAGGGGAATTCATTCTACTTTTTCATCCAGTCTAAGAGGAGAGAGGAAGGAGGGACTAGTTTTTGCACAGGCAAAAAACATCAGGTCTGATTCCAACATCTTTCAAAGGATCTATTGCTTCAGAAATCAAATAAATCAGCAGCACACCATCAAAGGTCAAATGTTTACACACAAACACTCAGATGTAAAACTATGTATACTCATGTAAGAAGTACACCTAAATAAGGAGGGGGAAAAAAACCCTAAGATCTACGAAAATAAATGCCTGCAATCCCAGCTACTTGGGAAGAAAAGGGGGATGGCAGTTCAAGGCTAGCCTAGGCAAAAAGTTACTAAGACTCTCTCCCTCCTCAACCAAGAACCTGGGCATCATGGTATATACATGTAATCCCAGCTATAGGAGAGGTCCAAGGCCAGGCAACAAGCCCAATCCCCTATCTGAAAAAGGATTGAAGGCAGCTGGGCACCAGTGGCTCATGCCTATGATCCTAGCTACTCAGGAGGCTGAGGTCTGAGGATCAGCCCAGGCAGGAAAATCCATGAGTCTCTTATCTCCAATTAACCAGAAGTTGCGTTGTGCCTCCCAGTGGTAGAGCTCTAGCCTTGAGCAGAAGAGGGCAGGGACAGTGTACAGGCCCAGAGTTCAAGCCCCGTGAACAACAATAATTTTTAAGGAAAGGGCTGAAGGGGTGGCTCAAGTGCTAGAGCACCTCTCCAGTACATGCTTGATTAGAACATCAGTATGTAATACAGCACTATGGAATGGATGATAAGAGGCCAGTTTGGAGCAGGGGTTACCTGAGTACGAATGCTGGGTACCCTCGCTGGAAATGGAGGAAGTGCCTCCAATCGCTGTGATTCCTTCCCGCTTGTTAATTATCTTTCGGAAAGTTTTGCTGATATCCCTGCTTTTCAATTCTTGCATTAGCTAAAATGGGATAGAAATGCAATGGGTGATTAAATAACTGTGAAAGAAAGAAAGAAAGAAAGAAAGAAAGAAAGAAAGAAAGAAAGAAAGAAAGAAAGAAAGAAAGAAAGAAAGAAAGAAAGAAAGAAGGAAGGAAGGAAGAAAGGAAAGAAAGAAAGAAAGAAAGAAAGAAAGAAAGAAAGAAAGAAAGAAAGAAAGAAAGAAAGAAAGAAAGAAAGAAAGATCTGGCCACAGGAAGGTTATCTATTTGGACTTACTCATCTGAAACAACACCGAAGGAAACATGAATCCAATATATTTGCACTTAACACAAAATGGACAAATGGTTGTACCCCAATCTCTGGGACAAGCTACAACTACACTTTAAATGAACACGTTAAAGTTGTTCTTCTTGCCGGGAGCTGGTGGCTCACACCTGTAATCCTAGCTACTCAGGAGGCTGAGATCTGAGGATCGCGGTTCAAAGCCAGCCCGGGCAGGAAAGACCGTGAGACTCCTATCTCCAATAAACCACAGGAAAACCGGAAGTGGCGCTGTAGCTCAAGTGGTAGAGTGTTCACCTTGAGCTGAAGAGCTGAGGAACAGTGCCCAAGCCCAGAGTTCAAGCTCCATGACCAACCAAAAAAAAAAAAAATTGTTCTTCTTCTTGATGTGCCAGGATGTTCTCTTTTCTGTATGGAGAAAAGCTAAGAAATAACTAACTACATGACAAAAATTTTAAGAAATACCTTAGTGAGGGCATTTCTTTGTCTGAGCATCCCAAATGTAGGCATATTAAAATAAACCAATCAGCTCTAGTAACACACGGAGGTATATTAAAATAAACCAAACAGCTCTTGTAACACATGGAGGTATATTAAACTAAACCAATCAGCTCTTGTAACACAGGGCAGCGTATTAAAATAAACCAATTAGCTCTTAGAAATAGCTTGGGTTGCTGGGAGTTCCATTTTCTAGTCACTAGTACTAGACTCTCCAGGGATTGGCAAGAATAGACTAAATCCTTTCTCCCTGCAGTGGACAGCCATTTGGGTGGTTTTCAGTACAAATCTAATCTTACCGCTTCACTCTTTCTTCCTATTTCATTGGCTTCCTATTGCTCTAACGATAAAAAGTTAAACCCACTGGGCATTAATGGGCTCTGAACTGTAGCTCTAGCCATTCAGGAGGCTGAGATCTGGGGATCATGGTGGTTGGAAGCCAGCCTGGGCAGGAAAGTCTATGAGATTCTTATCTCCAATGAACCACCAAAAAAGCCAGAAGTAGGGGTATGGCTCAAGTGGTAGAGCGCAAGCCTTGAGCAAAAGAGCTCATGGACAGTGAGCAGGTCCTGAGTTCAAGTCCCAGGACTGGTACAAAAAAAAGAAGAAAGAAAGAAAGAAAGAAAGAAAGAAAGAAAGAAAGAAAGAAAGAAAGAAAGAAAGAAAGAAAGGAAGGAAGGAAGGAAGGAAGGAAGGAAGGAAGGAAGGAAGGAAGGAAGGAAGGACAGACAAACCCTACACGGTCTTGCTTGTGTCTGCAGCTACATGGTCTTCCTTAGAACTGGGCTGTAACCACACTGTCCCTTTCTTCTTCTTGTGAGAGGACTCACCATTTCTAAAGCCACAATGACATACTGCCACTTCTAATGTCTTCCACATTAATTCCCCCCCCAACCCCCTTTTGCCATCTAAACTTTCTTTAGATCTCAGTCTTCCCTGAGTCCTTGGGTCCTCCAGTTTCAGCTTCAACTCCATCTGCTACAAATGCTCCTATGAGCTACACGGCTGTGTCACGGCAGTGGTCTGTCCCTTTTGCACAACTCTGTCCTCCTCACCTACGGGACCTCCGTGGAAGTAGGACCCTGTCTCTTCATGCTTGCTACCTGATTCACTGCCTAGGTGTGAGCTGATGAAAAGAGAATGCAAAACCTGATAACATCGACATCATTAACTATGTATCCACTGATGGTAATGGTCAATACGCGCTGAGCTCAAATATCATGAATGACCGACGACTCCCCAAAGTTGACTTGTACTGGGCACCGGTGGCTCACGCCTGTCATCCTAGCCACTCAGGAGGCTGAGATCTGAGGATTGTGATCCAAAGTCAGCTGGGCAGGAGAGTCTGTGAGACTATCTCTAATGGACCTGCCAAAAAGCTAGAAGTGGAGGTGTGGCTGAAGTGGCAGAGCACTAGCCTTGAGCCAAAGAAGCTCAGGGACAAGCCTTGGGTTCTAGCCAATGGTAACCCCTCTGTACAATACCTGAATGATAAAAATAAAAATTATTATATTTTTAAAACAAATAAAAATTAAAAAAGCAGACTTCCATGCTGTGACTTTGTCCTCAGCTTTATGAGTCATGTGCAGACATTACTACTTGCACAGTAACAGCTGCTATGAGCATTTTCCTCATGTTAAAGTGGGCTCCTTCGGGTTGCCTGGAGCCAAATCTGATCACCAGCCAGCCAGGACCAACAGTGGACCGGCCATTACTCACCGACACGAACTCTTCAAAGCTGATTTTGCCATCTTTGTTGTTGTCAGCAACCGCTAGAATTTTCTCCACGATCTCACGCACTTTGTAGCCAGGGAGAGGCAGGCTGGCTTCCTTAAACAGGTCCTGAAGTTCATAGTCACTGACGTAGCCGCTGTTGTCAATATCTGCAAAGGCAGATTACTGATGGGCCCTGCGTCACCTATGCTGCTGGAGATCAGCCCTGAGCCAGCCTCTAGGATGGGGACACCCTTGGGTGCTTGTTTCCCCAGGGGACAGGGAGTATCTTCCTACAACTGAACTATGCAGAGCATGTGCCACACTTGATTAAAACATTCATTTTTTAACTGCAGCTTCTCTTCATAGATTGAGGGCTGCTATATGGATTTTAAGTGCATAGAATGGACAAGGCTCGGGCAAGAAACTCAGTTTGGGGAAATGACTAAGCTTCAAAGCAATAAACCTCATAGTCATCATTCTAGCTAGTAGCTACATAGAGAAAGTACCTCAGGATTGTGATACTAGGACAGCCTGAGCAAAAATGGTCACAAAGTTCCATTTTCACAGAAAAGCCCGGGCGAGGGGGCAGGCACCTGCCTCCAGCTGTGAAAGGAAGCCTGGACAGGAGGATGGTGCAGTGCAGACAAGTGTGGGGGGAGAGGGTAAAAAATGTTCTCCAAACAGCCAGAGTGAAAGGCTGAAGGTGTGGCTTGAGTGGTAGGTAGAGCACATACCTAATAGGGGCAAGGCCAAGTTCAAACCCCAGTACCAAGAAAGAAAGAGGGGAAGGAAGGAAGGGAGGGAGGGGAGGGGAAGGAAGGAGGGAAGGAAGGAAGGAAGGAAGGAAGGAGGGAGGGAGGGAGGGAGGGAAAGAAGGAAGGAGGGAGGGAAGGAAGGAAGGAAGGAAGGTAGGGAGGGAAAGAGGGAGGGTGGGAGAAATGGGGGAGAGAAATGTCACACTGTGGTCAAGGGGCACATGCACTCAGACTCTAGTAAAATGGATTGATATTTGTAAATTCCTGCAATGGATTTATAAACTAGATCTATGAAACAGATCCGCAGGCCACATACTCCTTGCAGAAAGGATCTACGTGTCCTGTAAAATCCACGTAAAGCACTTTTGCCCCACACTGCTCCTGGCAACAGCTTGTTTCGCTTTCAATAATTCATCGCGTCTTCATTACGTATTTATGATACCATTCTGCCTGCTGTCATTTTGAGATTAGGTGTGCCGGCAATCTCACGGCTATATTTGGACTCTTGGCAACAACTTTCTGGGTGTTTCCATGTGATCACCGAAATGCCCTTCCCTGGGGTTTTTCCCTAGAGACTGCATATCACTTCTTCACCCAGAATGAAGGCACCGCAGATCCTGGCTGCCCAGCGGGCACCAGAAACCACCCGTGTGGCATGCTGTGCCTGCAGGCTGGGTGGGTATCGCCAAGACTGACTTAGCTCATCTGGTAGCCACTGGCTTGTGTCTTAGGCTGCTTTTTCCTCTCAACAAAAGAGCTGTCATCACGGTAATTGGATTAGATGAGGAAAGGAACTTATCTTCTGGACTCTTGAGATGGAAGTTTAGGATACTGTTTAGAATTATTAACTATTTTAATATTCCATTAAATATTAATTTAATGGGTCTAGCAAACATGAAGCCCTGGGTTCAAATACCAATACCACCAAAAAAAAAAAAAAAAAAGGATTACAGTTGGTGTGTGAAAAAAAGAAAAGAGACAACTAATCCATACATTTTGGGAAGGTCCATGTAGCACTGTGCTCAGACATGTCTGTTAAATAACAATCAGGCAAGAAGACCCATTTGTTCTTGTTGCCTCTGTTTCCATATCTAAATGGAACAGAACATTTTAATAACTGCCCACTTTTTTTTGGTTGGAAAATTAGCACTACATATAATACTCTATAAAATGCATTTTTAGTGATTTTTGTGTACATCCTGTATTTGTGCAATGTACTCGTGACTGTTCACAAGGAGACCTGGGAAAACCCAGAGATTTGTACAAGGCGCTCTGCTTCACAGGAAGATCTGTAAATCATGTGATTTTTTTTTCCTTTCCTTTTTGAAGAACTTTACTTTTTAATATAAATCTTCCTTTGTAATCATCTCTAGAAATGCATCTGACCCTGCATTTCAAGTTCATTCCTTTTGGTCATTATTCACTAGGTTCATGGGGGGAAAAAAATCTAAGAGCAAGAAAACTGTGATCGTTAAATTCATGGGCCCAGCAGTCTGACTCTCAGTTTTGTTGCTGTTTCTTCTTGGCAGTCCTGGGGCTTGAACTCAGGGCTTAGCTCATGCTTGCTAAAGTGGTATATGCTAGAACTGCGCTGTCCATCCAGCTCTTATTTTTCAGGCTAGGGTCTCTCTTCCCACCCAGGGGCATGCCTGATCCCAGATCCACCCTCTTTGAGACTACCTGTAACACTGGGATCACAGTCATGCACTGCTGTGCCCATTTCCTTTCTGTGCAGAGAGCCATCGATTTTTTTTTTCCCCCTGCCTGTGCTGGCCGGGCCCATATTCCTGTCAATCACCTGTAGTTTGAGATGTCAGACACACACCATTGTGCCCAGTTATGGGTTAAGAATAGTTCTTGTTGGGCTGGGAAGGTGGCTCAGTAGTAGAGCACTTGCCTTGCATGCATGAAGCCCTGGGTTCGATTCTTCAGTACCACATAAGCAGAAAAAAGCTGGAAGTGGTGCTGTGGCTCAAGTTGGTAGGGTGCTAATAGCCTTGAGCTGAAGAGCTGAGGCACAGCCCCTAGACCCAGAGCTCAGGCCCACGACCAGCAAAAAAAAAAAAAAGTTCTTGTGAACTTTTCTGCCCTGCCTAGCCTTCAATCACAATCCTCCTGTTTTCGGCCTCCCAAGGAGCTAGAGTAAGTAAGCTACCAATGCCCAGCTCTGATTTATTTTTCATCACTGCCTGAGAGACAGGTCTACAGACGCAGGGAAAACTTCGGATGGGGAGGGGTACAGGGGGAGGCATCTCACCGTCTCATTACCCACAACACTCCACTGTCCCAGGGGTCTCCTTTTGCTCATACATTTATCAACTACAGCGAGAAAAGGCTCCTGCATCCTCCCTGTTGATCAGGTTCTCAAAGCGGGGAAGGTAAAGCCTGGACATCTAGCAGGGTCTGAGGATCATTTTTGGAAAAAATACACAAAACTGGCAAGAAGAGAATGTCACAAAGAAGGAACACTGCATGGGTCTCAAAAGCAAAAGGAAAACAAAGAAGATACACAGCCCTTCAAACTGTACTCAAATGCTTTTACATTCTGCGTGAATTTCAGGGGAAGGAAAAAGAAAGACGTAGGATCTTCAAAAGTGAAACTCCGTTGTGAACAATTGTCCTTCATGAATTCAGACAGTATTTGTATTATTGTAGGGACAAAGGCTCAGAGGGCAGAGTTTGTCTTTGTGCACAAGGAAGTGTTTCTGTAATTTTTCCCCCTGTGGACTGAGGATACCACGTGCAGCATATCCCATTACAGTGTCATTCATTAACCTAGGTTAATCTCTACAAAGAACTCAAAGTCCAGTTCACCGAGAAGTTCATGCCAGTCTTTAGTTTATCTTACAGAAAGAAAGAAGCCAATAAAACCTAGATAGGAAAAAAAAAGAAGAAGAAAGGAATAAATGTGAAGGAAATTAGTAATAGTAAAAAGAAAAAAATCTTAGCTACTTAGGAGGCTGAGATATGAGGATTGTGGTTTAAAGCCAACCAGAGTAAGAAAAGACCCAGAGACTCTTATTTCCAATTAACTACGAAAAAGCCAACAATGACACTGTGGCTCAAGTGGTAGCGCGCTAGCCTTGAGCAAAAGAGCTAAGGGACAGCACCCATGCCCTGAGTTCAATCTCCAATACTGGCACATACACAAAAAAATATACTGTTTCATTCCTGAAGAGTGATATCAATTAAAATAACGTATTTACTGTTCCTCATGCATACCGATCTTATTGAATGCTTCTTGTAGTTCCTCAAGCTCCTCCCGAGAGATGGTGGTGGCACTGTTTTCCATTCTTGGGCAGGAAAGGCTTTTTCAGGTCCTTCTTCAGATCTAGGAGAAGAAAAAAAAAAAAAGCAATGTCATAAAGAGAATGTTTTAAGGTGGGCCATCCACGGCTCATGCCTGTCATCCCATCTACTCAGGAGGCTGTGATCTGAGGATCGCAGTTCAAAGCCAGCCTGGGCAGGAAAAACATGAGACTCTTATCTCCAATGAACCACCAGAAAACCAGAAGTCTCGCTGTGGCTCAAAGTGGTAAAGTGCTTGCCTTGAACTGAAGAGCTGAGGGACAGCGCCCAGACCCTGAGTTCAAGTCCTACACCTGACAAAAAGAAAGGAAGGAAGAGAACATTAAACCATGGTAACAGCCAGAGAAAGAGCATTTGGAGCTGAGCAAGAATAACTTGGGTCTCTTTGTAATGTTCTACCAGTCTACAAGGCCAACAATAACTATGAGTCAGGAAGGCTACCTTTGCTCACCCTGTGTTTATAAGGCCCAAACTTTCCTCCCAGGATACAATTCTCATTTACACTCCACCCCACTATTTCGGTAAAAGAAGCCTTTCAAGTTTGAGAAAAGTCTCGCAATGACACATAGGAAGGATGAAGTCTGAAGGTCACACTTCAAAACCCTGAGTGACGTCCACAGAAAGGGGACGTTCGAGTCAGCACATCTGGAGAAATAACCCTGCCATTTCTACACGGGTTCCCCTTCCCTGCATGACGTGACCCACCCCCTCTCGGACCAGCGGACCTTGCTAACTCTGAGTACACAAGACAAATGAAAAGGGAAAAACAAAGATGTACAAGTAGGCTGTACGAAAACAAGAAGGCGAGGTTGGGATACGTAGTGAACTGTGGGAGAAAAACGTTTCCCAAAGAACATTAAGATAACCCACGATCTCACTACCCCAAAAAAATCACTTCATAGCCTTTTGATATCGTCTTCTGGTGGGTACATTTCAGGGAGGGGGGTGAAAAGGAAGAACATTATATAACTTTTTCTTTTTTTAATTCTTTTTTTCCCACCCCTTTGGTGCCAGTATTGGGGCTTGAACTGAAGACCTGGCTTGAATGTAGCTTTCCCATTGAAGGCTTGGTACCGTACCACTTGAGCCATAGCTCCACTTGTGGCATTTTGGTAGTTAACTGGAGAAAGTTTCTTGAAGTTTCTTACTGGTTTCAAATGATGATCCTCAGATCTCTGCTTCCTGAGTGGCTGGGATTACAGGTGAGGCCCACAGTGCCTAGCCTTAGCAGGATTTTTAAGGACAACCCCATAGGTCAGAAAAAAATTCTGTTTCTGTCATCATTTTGTTTGTAAGCTTTGTGGCGGTGGTTACCTTGCCTGTCCTTTCCCCTGCTCATGACCGGTTTTTTTCTCTTTCTTGCTGCAAGTTTTAAAAATAGTGGTCCAATTTTAGCATGGCGTTACACAGAAAGGCTGTAAATTAACAGTTCTGGTATTGACCTTGCATTTGAAATGAGAAAAATAAGACTAGGACTTTATTCTTTGGCCATGCCTATTCAAATGTATGGAATTCATTAACCTAAAATGATTTTATTTTCCTATAAATGGGCAGAATCAATATGGAAACTTGTCGAATAGAGCAATTTACCCATAATACTTTGTAAAAAAAGAGAAAGTCCTCGACGACACTTTTTTTTCTAGAGGGTTCTAAGGTATTTCCGCTGGTTGGTAACTCTGCAGATGTCTGGGTCCTCTCCCCTTCTTTGCAAAATCACTTTTTTATTGGGGGGGGGAGGTAACAATCCTGGGGCTTGAACTCAGGGCCTAGGTGCTGTCCCTGAGCAATTTTGCTCAAAGTTAGTGCTCTACCCCTTGAGCCACAGCTTCACTCTGGCTTGTCTGGTGGTTCATTGGAGATAAGAGTCTCAAAGACTTTCCTGCCAAGACTGGCTTTGAACCATGTTCCTAATATCTCAGCCTCCTGAATTGCTAGGACTACAGGTGTGAGCAACCAGCTCCTGTCTTGCAAATCACTCTTCTCTCCCACCACCACCCTTCCTTTTTTTACTATGCTACTTCCTATTTTTTTTACTATTACAAATTTAAAAGATGGCAAGGTCCTGGAATCGATCCATCTGTGAAAAAAAGAACTAAGTAACATAATTTAACTGAAGTGTTCCTAGGCATTTAAAAGAAAACCTGGAAAATGTTTTTATCTGTCTATGAGGGTGTGGCTCAAGGGACAGAGCACCTGTGCCTAACAAGTACACAGCCCTGAATTCAAAGCCTAGTAGAGCCAGAAATACAGAAAAAGAGAACCCAAGTTGGGCACCGGTGGCTCACACCTGTCACCCTAGCTACTCAGGAGGCTGAGATCTGAGGATCACGGTTCAAAGCCAGCCTGGGGAAGAAAGTCCATGAGGCTCTTATCTGCAGTGAACCACCAGAAAAGCCAGAGTGAAGCTTTGGCTCAAGTGGTAGAGCACTAACCTTGAGCAAAAGTTCCTACATTGTCACAACCACGTTTCTCCACTCACTGCACCACCTACTATTTATTCGCCATCTCACTGAGATCTAGTGACTGGGCTGAGCAGGAAAAGCACCAAGTCTAGTATAGATAGATAGATAGATAGATAGATAGATAGATAGATAGACAGATAGATAGATAGATAGATAGACTGACCAACCGACAGAGAGACTATAGACAGACAGATAGAGATAGATAGACAGATAGAGATAGATAGACACAATAAAGAGTGGCAGTTCTGGGACTTGAACTCAGGGCCTAGGTGCTGTCCCTGAGCTTCTTTTGCTCAAGGCTAGCATTCTACCACTTGAGCCACAGTGCCCCTTCTGGCTTTTTCTGTGTATGTGGTACTAAGGAATCGAACCTAGGACTGTTGAGGCAAAACACAAGTTAGCCACTTATGGGAAGGGACCACCCAAGTTACTGGAGAATGGACAGGTTGGTCAAGTTCCTGGAAAAAGCAGCTGTAGGGTCATAAACATTTTAAAAATATAGTGTTGCCTACATCCTATGGTTAGTCTTCTGTATCCCAACCAATGATCTGCTTGCTATGTATGATTTAACCAATTCTGTAATCACTAAAGAAAGCCCCTACCCTTACTGGAAATGATTATGCCCTTAACCAATGAGCCTACCCTGAAACTTGCGCGCTGACCAATTATGTAGAAGCCTGCGAGCCTTAAGCCAATCGTGTAACTGCTAGGATGGAAACCCCCTCCTCTTGCTGGAAACCCTATAAGAACTCTGCTGAAGATGTGGCTGGGACTCTCAACTCTGACCTGCTGCGTCGGCGACGATTTTGAGTCCAGGCTCAAGCCTGCAATAAACGACTCTCGTGTGCTTGCAATGGATTTGGCTCCTTGGTGGTCTTTGGGTGTCTGCAGCCTGGCACAACAGGACTTCATGCGTGCTAGGCAAGTGCTCTACCACTGAGCCCTATTCCCAGCCCTTTTTTTTTTTTTTTAAACTCACCTGCTAATTGCTGGCCTTCCTTCTGAATCTCTCAAAATAATTTGTGTCAACTTTTTTCCTAACCCTTTTCTAATGGGGTTCATAACCCAGCCCCCCCATCCCTCCCTCACTGAACCCTCTAAGTTCTGGTGCTCCTGTCCCAACACTAGATGAACAAGGAAATGTGGCAGAGCAGAGGGCGTAGGAGGCCATCATCCTCTATGGAAATGATGTGAATTGTTTTACGGTACATTTTTGGGGGTGTCTGGAAAGCCCTTTGTTCCTGTGTTCTGCATTACGTGCTACTGAGTCACAGGAAATCACACCATAGGGAGGTAGTGGCTCCAGGGTAATTGCCTGAGGTGCGGAGTTTCTTGGAATGCACAGTTCAGTAGCAACATGAAATAGCATCTGGAGGGGACGGGAAGGGTTCTTTCTAGCCCAGAATTCCAACACCCGGAGTCACAGCAACCTGAGTGACACTCCCACTGGTGAAGCTTTAAGAGCTTGGCCAGGGACAGGGCTTGAACTTTCGCCACCAAAGCACACACTGGCTTAAACTTGAAGTGTTTCATTCTTTGCCCAGATACATCTAAAAGGTATTTTCAGGAGCTGAGAACTCTCAGGCATGTTGTTTTGTAAGCTGTATGATATGACTCTCTAACCTGTTGGGTTTGTTTTTTCCCCCCTTCCAGATTGTTTTGGCTCTTCAAGGTCCCTTTTAATTCTGTCTGAATTTGAAACTTTTTTTTTCCAATTTCTGAAGAAAAAAAAAGTATCCTAGAACCATTATTGATCTTTGTCCTCCAATGAAATTAAATTATTTTGAAAAGCGTTTGGTCCTTTTCGGTATTGCTCTTTAGCTTTGTTAGGCATGTCCAGAGGGACATTTAGTCTAGGGCAGTGGTTCTCAGCCAGGGAAAAAAAATCTGGCAATGTCCAAAGCCTTTTTGTTTTTTAGTCGGTATAGGGCTTGAACTCAGGGCCTGAGTACTGTCCCTGAGCTCTTTCTGGCTCAAGATTAGCATTCTACCATTTTTGAGCCACAGCTCCCCTTCCAGTTTTCTGGTGGTTAACTGGAGATAACTGAACCACAATCCTCCGATCTCAGCCTCCTGAGTAGCTAGGATTACAGAGGGGAGCTACTAGTATGTGGCTCTTCATTTCTTCAGTCAGGTAATGAGTACATTTCATTTTTTAGACAATGTCACCCCTTGCTTGGTTTTCCTCCAGTTTTCCCCCTCCAGGACATTGGTACTGTAATCCTGGCTACTTAGGAGGCAGAGACAAGAGTACTGCAGTTCAAGACCAGCTGAGACACAAGGAAAACAAAACAAAACAAAACACTATCAAGATCCTGTCTCACTGAATATGCCAGACAGAGGAGGTGAGTTTTGTCAGTGAGCGCTGGAATGCATGCAAATGTAACAACGAAGACTTTCTTTGCATAGCTAATGCATGCCAGAAGAATGGATAGAGGAAAGGAGAAAGGGAGGGAGGGAGAGAGGAAGGGAAGGAGGGATGGAGGGAAGAAAAACCAGACACCCAGCTCTGCAGAAGGCAGAGGTTAGGAGGATCATGGTCCAAGGCCGGCCTGGGCAAAAGTGCCAGACCTTGGCTGCAAAATAAATAAAAAGTGCTGTGGGCGTGGTTCAGGTGATCCAACACATGCCTGGCAGGTGCAAGGCCTGAGTTCAAACCTGGGCACTGAGAATAAAATAAAGGAAGAGAGGAAAGGTGGAGAGAAAGGGAGGGACAGGAAAGGAAGAAAAGCACCTTAGGCCAAACACCGAGCTCCAGAGAAGTCCTTATTACAGAGAACATTGAATCGCAGCATTTCTCTAGCACTGAAGTGAGGAATCTATGGGAGAGTTCATTATCACCACG
Organism: Dipodomys merriami; assembly: GCF_024711535.1. Classification (NCBI taxonomy): domain Eukaryota; kingdom Metazoa; phylum Chordata; class Mammalia; order Rodentia; family Heteromyidae; genus Dipodomys; species Dipodomys merriami. The sequence continues at coordinate 15,813 of NW_027204842.1, forward strand.
GCTAAGACTCCATCCTCCTCTACCGCCTCTACCGCATGACCCACACATTTGTTGGTTTCCAGGCTGGCTGGTAGGATCAGGCACTATTCCTGGTGCAGTGTGAGTGACCAAGCACATTGTTTCTAATCCTTCCAGAAAGTTCTTTCCCAGGTCTCTGGGTGGGTTTGTTCACACAAGTGCTAATCAGAGCTCCACTGATTATGAAAGTGATTACCAGCGCCTAGCACATCCAGTCTTCTTGTAGTAGATTTAAAGTTTCAGGGCTTGTCCCATGTCAGTAGCTCACGCCTGTCATCCTAGCTACTCCAGGAGGCTGAGATCTGAGGATGGCGGTTCGAAGCCAGCTGGGCAGGAAAGTCCATTAAGACTCTTTCTTCAATTAGTCACAGAAAATGCTGGAAGTGCTGTGGCTCAAGTGCTTGCTAGCCTTGAGCATGTAAAGGAGTCCACAGCACCCAGGCCCACAGTTCAAGCCCCAGGACCGAAAAAAAAATTAAAAAGTTCCAGCATTTGCATTCTATGATCCATTTTGATTTTGTACAAGTTGAGATGATCTCCTGCACATGAATAATTGGTTTTGCCAGCACCGTGTATGCAAGAGGCTGTCTTTTCTCCAGTGACTATTTTGGCCCAATTTAAACATGGAATTTGCTGGTGTTTCATTGGCACCTTCCACATGAAGCATAATAGCAATGCTATGCACCTTACTGAACCTGCGTTTGGACTGTGATCAGTCACACACAGTTCAATTATCTTTCCTTTTTTTTTTTTTTAAGGATGTTCAAATTAGACCCTGGGAGTGGTATATGCACAACACGTTTTCCCCTAATGGGGGTACTAAGCAATTTTAACAGCTAAGGTAACAGGAGGTCGCCACCATTTGTGTCTAACGGCTGGTGACAGTCCCTGGTCAGTCCCCTGGGATGTCTGAACACATTTGAAAGGAAAGAAAAAGACAGGAACCTGGATTCTAACAGAAGAACAGGGTCAGAAGTAGGCAGAATTTTTTTTTAAATAATTCTTTGTGTCATTCCATATCAGAAATTCTGAGATTCAGCCAGGGCGCTGGTGGCTCATGCATATAATCCTGGCTACTCAGGAGGCTGAGATCTGAGGATCGTGGCTCAAGATCAACCCAGGTAGGAGAGTCTTCAAGACTCTTATCTCCAATGAACCGTCTAATTAGCCAGAAGTGGACCTATGGCTCAAATTGGTAGAGTGCTAGCCCTGAGCAAAAGAAGCTCAGGGGCAGCACCCAGGCCCTGAGATCAAGCCCCAGGACTGATACAAGCAAACCAAAAATGTCAACTGGAATCTCAACTGACATTTAGATGGGGGGGAGGGGGAAATCCTAGGCCAGCACTTGGTAGAATATTCTAGAGTTTGAGCTACTTGGCTGGGCAGGGTGCACTCATCCCTGGGGGTTACCCTGGCCTCCGCAGCTCGCGTTACCGGACCCTTAGCAACATCCGCATTCGCAGCCCTGACTTTTGTAAATGCCTGCAAAAGCCCACGTCATTAATAACATCTGTAGCTATGCACAGTAACACGGTAAGCGACTCCAGTATCAAGCTCCAGGCTCCGGGCTGCAAGCTGATATCCACGGAGGCTCATAAAGGAATATTATCTCTGGGCTCTGTTGAAACACAATGGAGGCTCTGGTTGCCTGTCAGGAGCGCAAGGGGACCAGCTTTGTTGGACTCCAGGGCCTGGTTCAAAGCCAAGGAAGTTTTTTGTTTGTTGCTTTTTTAAACTGTGGGATTTTTCTACGGCCTCCACGTGCCAGGACTAACTGGTCCGAGTGTGTTGTTTTTGTTTCTTTGGGCATGACTCCTGCAAATGAATTCAGAGGGTGCATGGACACCTGAAGTAGACACCCCGTCCTAACTCTCTGCTTGGCTGACAGAAGGTGGATCACGCACAAAGGCAGCACTGAGCTTGTTAGAAGCTGGCCCAGTCTAAGAAAATGCAGGAGCCCTTCTTTCTTGCCCCGAAGATCTCTTCAAGTTGCCTGTGATATCGGATGCCAAGTTTCCTCGACATGCATCATTCAAAAAGCTTCTTAGCTCTACCTGGGCCTTGGCAACTGCTCATTTTCTGTTTTACCAAGAAAACAGTGAGAAGGACAGTAGCCAGGGCAGCCGGCGCTGAGGAGGGCGAGGGCAGACTTGGAGTCTCACTTAGAAACTATGAAAATTGCTGCAAGGAGGTGAGCCGAGCAGGCGTGTGTCATTGATAAAGGAAACTTCTGGAAGATGTAATTTCTGCCCCCAAATTTGGCAAAACAGTGGAAGAGAGCTTTAATTACACAAGGAAGATGTCCCTATGACACTATTAGGCCATACAAATGGAGAATAAAAATAATGCTGAAGAATGTCTTGCAATTCAGAAAGATGATTCTCTCTCCAAATGCTTGGTTGTAACCTTGTCACACAGAACACCTATGATAAATAGCTATTGTGTAGGAAGTGTACTGATTACCTACTCATGTAACTGTAACCCTCTGTATAGTATCTTTACAATAAAAAAATAAAAAATAACTTGTGATTTAAATATATACACATATTTGTGTATATTACACACACACACACACACACACACACACATATATATATTCTGGATAGATAGGTAGATACTCTGGAATTGCTTTAGAAGTAAAAATGTTGTTTCTCTGTGGTTAAACTACATAGTAGATGTATATACAAAGCAACAGTACACACATGCATGCACACACGCACACATCCACATATTCCACATAGCATAACATAGTAAAAACTGTATTCAATCACCAGCATTTCCCAAATAATGTATATCCATGGTTGATAAGAAAATCAGGGTCCAAGCCAGGTACCAGTGGCTCACACCTGTCATCCTAGCTACTCAGGAGGCTGAGATCTGATGATCCTGGTTTAAAGCCAGCCAGGAAAGGAAAGTCCATGAGACTCTTACCTCCAATGAATGACTAGAAAACCAGAAGAGGAGCTGTGGCTCAAAGTGACAGAGTGCTATCCTTGAGTACAAAACTCAGGGACAACACCCAGGCCCTGAGTTCAAGCCCGACAACCAACAACAACAAGAAAGAAAGAAAGAAAATCAAAGTCTAGCTAGTGCTGGTGGCTCACGCCTATAATCCTAGCTACTCAGGAGGCTAAGATCTAAAGATCACAGTCTGAAGCCAGCCTGGGCAGAGAAGTCCATGAGACTCTTCTCTCCAATTATAGAAACTACCAAAGAGCCAGAAGTAGAACTGTGGCTCAAGTAGGAGAGAGCTAACCTTGAGCTAAACCTAAGGCCTGAGTTCAGGCTCCAGGACCAGAACAAAACAACATAAATAAATAAAAGTCTAATGAAGAATTAATGAGTTGAAGTTTTGGGTTGTTTTTTTTTTTTTGCCCAACCCTGAATAAACCAGAACTTCCTTTCCAATCTCACAAGTAGTGCCAGTAGGAAAGAAATTCCTTCAAGCCAAGGGAAAGGAGGAATTCTGAATCCTGCGGCCCTGAACTTGAGGTTGCTCTGATCCTTCAAAGCCACTGGCAGCTAATACAAGAAGGCATTCCACTGGAAGTACCAAGAGGCGTGTCCCTAGTTGACCAGTTGTACAGAGATAGCTCCAGAAGCTGCCACAAGGCTGCTGCCAGGGGCTCAGGGAAAGAGCAATGTACCTGCTGCTGCTGCTGCTGCCGCTGCTGCTGGCTTGTCTCTCTGGCTTTGGCGGGGAGCCAGAGAAACAACGGAGAGGATGGAAAACTCAGTTTCCCTATGCAGGGCTGGGTCTCCCTCTGGGAAGCAGCAGCCAGCTCCAAGGGTTGGAGCTCGAGGGTTCAGCTGCCACAGCAGTGCTAATCTCCAAAGAATGCTGTCAGGAGAAAAGGCCAATCTGAAACCTGGGTGTGATTTGGAATTATAAAAAAAGATGATAATCAAAGGGCAAAAATGTAGATGTCATCATTCTTTCGATCAGATTAGAGCGAGTATCCTTAAAGAGAGGGTGACACTTGTCTTCTAAAGATTTCATTCAAGCAGGTTTTCTTCCTAGGAAATGGGGGTATGCTAGGAGCACCCTGTATGTGTGGGAGGGGGCGGGGTGCGCACACGCATGTGCCAGTTCTGGGACATGAACTCCAAGAGCTTCTTTTGCTCAAGGCCAGCAT
>NW_027204843.1:0-19957 GCF_024711535.1 Dipodomys merriami
CTATATGGGATTTGAGGGAAAGTAGTGTTTCTTTGATAAATTTGGGTGCTCCATTGTTTGGCGAATAGATACTTAGAATTGTAATATCCTCCTGAAGGAGAGATCCTTTAATTAGTATGTAGCGACCTTCTTTATCTCTTCTCACGAATTTTAATTTGAAGTCTATTTTATCTGATATTAGGATTGCAACTCCCGCCTGTTTATGAGGGCCGTTTGCTTGGTAGATTTTGTTCCAGCCTTTAACTTTGAAAATATGTTTGTTTTTACGGGCAAGATGTGACTCCTGCAGGCAGCAGATAGAGGGGTCTTGTTTTTTAATCCAACTAGACAGTCTATGTCGCTTAATTGGAGAGTTCAGTCCGTTAACGTTAAGAGATAGGACTAAGAGGTATTTGGGGGTTCCTGCCATGTTATCCACCTTCTTGGGGGCTGTGAAAACTGGGTTCTTCCTAAGGTTCTTGGATTCTCAGTTTGGGTGCAGTTTCTTGGCCTTTGTTGCGTTCTTGTTGGTTTTTTATGTGTAGGACATCTTTAAGAAACTTTTGCAGGGCTGGTTTGGTGGAGATGTATTGTTTCAAATTTTCTTTGCTATGGAAGGTTTTTATTTGGCCTTCAGTTATGAAGGAGAGTTTAGCTGGGTACAGTATTCTTGGTTGATAGTTGTTTGTTTGAGGGCATGGCATACGTCATTCCAGGCTCTTCTTGCTTTGATTGTCTCTGCTGAGAAATCTGAGGTAATTCTAATTGGTTTCCCTTTATAGGTGATTACCCTTTTCTCCTTGACAGCTTTAAGGATCTTTTCTTTTGTCTGGGTTGATCCTGTGTGGATTATAATGTGACGGTGGGATGTCCTATTCTGGTCTTGTCTATTTGGGGTTCTAAAAGCTTCTTGTATCTGAATAGGCCTATCTTTTTGTATGTTTGGGAAGTTCTCTGCTAGGATCCTGTTAAACAAATTTCCTAGACCATTAACTTCTGTTTCTAGGTGCTCCTCTACACCCATTATCCTTAGATTGGGCCTTCTGATGGTGTCTTCCAGGTGTTGGATAGACCTATCATATTTCTTGGACTTGTCTTGGATGGTTGTATGTTCTTTCTCTATAATATCTAGGCTGTCTTCAATCCCTGAGATTCGATCTTCTGCATGGTCTAACCTGCTGTCGAGACTCTCTACTTTGTTTTTTATCTCTTTTCCTTCTAATTGGTCAGCTTTGATGGTTTCAAGTTCTTTGTTGAAGCTCTGTTTTAGGTCTTGTATGATTTTCTTTACTTCCTTAATTTGGTGTTCAGTGTTTGTTCTCAAATCACTTAGTTGATTGGTTATGGTTTCTTTGGACTCCCATTCCTTCTGTTGGGTTCCATTCAGCATTCCCTTTGTGGCCTCCCTGACTTCCTTCAGCTCTTTGTTAATGGATTCCATGAATGTCTTTAGTGATCTTTGTGTATTCTCTACCTGGTCTCTTAATTCGTGAATTACTCTTTGATTAGTTTCCTCCCTTCTGTGGGATTCCTGCAGTTCTCTTTGAGTGTTCTCTGCCTGCTCACGCCATTCCTCCCTTTCTCTTTGAGTATTCTCAAGTTGTTCACGCAAATCCTGTATCAGTTTTTGAGAAGCTTCCTCACGCTTATGATATTCCTGTATAAACTTCTGGGATGCCTCCTCTCTCTCCCTATCACGCTCATACAGAGTCCTTTGTACATTGTCAAACTTCTCATTTATCATGTTTACTATTAGTGTTTGTAGAGCTATTTGGAACTCTCCTCTGGATTATTCTTTATCTGTTCTAATCCCTGATTATCAAGGTTGGGAATTGAGATACCCGAATTTTCCATTTTTCTTGTGTTTTTCCGGCTTACTCGGCCCATTTGAGATAAAGATTGCACCAGTTTTGTGCTAGAACACTATCTTAAGGCAACCATCAACCAAAGTTTGCATTTGTACTGTCAATAGTCTACAGATACAATCTAGTTCAACAGATACATCTATTCAACATCAAAGGACTATATGTTAAAGGACTTCGAACCGCAGAAAAGAATTTGGAAAACCAGAAATTATTAGGATTAGGGAGAGATGTGGGTAAAAAATAGGAGTAGATTGGTGTGGGGAGGCACAGGGAGAGTTAACTATGTCCTAATCACAGTGCAGGAAATGAGTTGGGTAGGATGCAAGTAGAGAGAGAGAGAGAAAGAAGAGACGGAAAGGGGAATAAAGAGAGACCAGAAAAAGAATAGAAACGTAAAAATTAATGTTATTATAGAGGTTAAAAGACCGTCTATTTAGAGTGGAATGTGAATATGTTCAGAGAAGGGGAGGGACATAGAGGAGATGTGAAAAGCTTTAAGGATGGGAACGGGAGAAGAAAAGATCAGAAGTTCAGTAGAGCTAGATAAAAAACAAAAAGATAATTAAGAAAGAAAGAAAAAGAGAAAGAAGACAAGAAAAGAAAGGAAAACTCTTATTCACGTATTCCTAAAATAAAAATTATAAGATGAGAAAAAAAAAAGGTTACTGGAAAACAATTATTTTTTCAGAAGAGGCAAAAATTAAAGATTAATAAAAGTTTTAGAAGGGAAAAAATTTATATATATATATATATATATATATATATATGGTAGCAAAAAACAAAAAACAAGCAAAACAAAAGAAAAGAAGAAGAAGAAGAAAAAAAGAAAAAAAAAGAAAAAGAAAAAAAAAAGAAAAAAAAGTCTTTTGATTTTTTTTTTGGGGGGGGGAGGAGTGGGAAGAATCCTGTATCTCCCTTTTGTCTGCAACCAGTCTCTTGTTGGAGTCTCTGGTCAGCTTGATGTCCTGTGGCTTGATTGGTTTCTTAAGTCGGTTGGTTGGAAGAGGCAGAAAAATGCTCTGCTTTACCCAAGATTTTGAGATCCCCCTCCCAGGTTAGTTTTCTGGGAGGGTGGTCTGCTTTGAGAGTCACAAAAGAGGGGGATGTGGTGATGAGGCTAGGTTCTGGGTAGAGTTGAGGCCTTTCACTAAACAGTAGCTTTTCCCTGGGGCTATTTTGTGATAAAGCTCACAGCGCCCAGCCTGGAGCCATTCTCAGGGTTTCTGTTTTTCAATTGATTGTCGAGGCTGCTAGAGGGAGGGGCAGCCTCTGGCTCTGGTTACCCAGTGAAGTAAGGCACTCCGATGGCTGGCGCCTGAGCTGGGTGGCTTTTCCCTGGATGGAGCTGAGTCTGGCAGGTCACTTCACCTTTAAGTTCTTGTGACCTGCTAAATGACTCATTTTATTCCAAGGCCTGAGCTGGAGCTAGCAGCTCCTCCGAACTTTGTCGGTATCCAAGATGGAGATCACTGGTGCTGGGGGGGGAGGGGTGGCCTTCCCTCCTCTGCTCCCTGAGGAGTGAGGATGTCGGGCTTGTACTCACGCCGAGTCTTGGATCCTGGGTCGTCTCTGGTCTGCAAACAGCAGGATGAAGATGTTCACTCCTTGTCGGTTCTTGTTGGTGTTGAGTAGAATCCGCTCTTCCGCTGTTTCTGGCTCCTTCGTCCCCGACTCTCTGTGTCTCAGGTATGTCTCCGCGGCCGCCGGAGCGGCAGCTGCTGCGTTTCCTTGGCTTCCCCTCTCTTGTCTAACTCTCTGTCCTGTGATGACACACTTGGTGTGATTCTCTGGCTTAGGACTGTTCACTAGAACTCTAAAACTCCTTTCTATGCGAGAGCTTGTTCAGATTCCAGCTTCTCCTCCGCCATCTTCCCGGAACTCCCTAAAGGTTGTCTTCATTACAGAACATTCCTAGATGCTAAAGAGCTCATGATTCCCAACCAAAAATTTGAAAAAGTAAGCATTATTCTGTTAGATTCCAAAGAAATGATTAAGGATTACAAAAGTTTAAGCCTGGAGAAATAGGAAAGTTCATTTAATGTAGGACTTTGTAGACCTGGCTAAATTAGAATTTAGATTTAAAATAAATATTTTTGTTTGTAATTTACTATTCGATAGGATACTACAAAATTCTTTTCAATTAGAAGATTTAATTTAGAAATTCATAAATGATTCTGGCATTCTATTTGCCTAGAATATTCTTTCAAGTGAGATATAGTTAGAACTTAGTTAATCAACAATTCCAACAGTTCATGTGTAACATGATACTGTGAATAATCTAGACAAAGTTGCCAACAAATTGATATTAATTTATAAATTTAGAAATTGAGCAATCTTTTGAGATTTTGGTGTAACATAGTATGACGAGAGTAATTGTGTGACATCTTTTCTCTTCTACCTATACAAAGCACAGGAAGAAATTTCCTTAATTATTTACCGATGTAGAAAATGAGAAAATGCAAGGTTTGGCGTTTGGTTTTATTTTGTTTTTGTTGTTTGTTTTGTCCTAGGGCTTGACCTCTGGGTCTGGGCACTGTACCTGAGCCTGTTTTGCTCAAGACTACTGCTTTAACATTTAAACCTCAGTGCCACGTGTGTCTAGATTTTCATGAGCAGTTTAATTGGAGATAAGAATTTAAGGAACTTTCTTTCTTGGGTGGGTTTTGAACCATAATCTTCATATCTTAATATTCAGATAATCAGATCTCCTGAATATCTATGATGGATAATATATATAAATATATAATAAACTAAATATAAAATAAAAATAAAAATATTTGCAAGTGTTCTGATCTCAAGAATACCACTAGGGGGAAACGATGCAGCAAAGTTCTTTCTGCAAGACGAAGGGCACCATATTAGCAGAAGTGTCGTATTTTTTCACAATAGTGATAAGCTAGTCATGATGTGAATTTAGGAAATTTTAAGATGCACCTTACAAATTGCAAACTGTTGGTCTAGGATGACTTTATGGAATAAAAATTGAATTTATTGTCATAGAAATAATAGCTTACTCTGATTAACAAATGTTTACTTTTGAGAAATTAAATATTATAGATACTTCATAGTTTTATCTTCTACCAGAATGTGTCTACTTTTTCTGTTGACTTTTAAAAATGTAACGCCTCATTGGAAACTGCATCTATTGCAGCTTTAAATAAAACACAAACTGGTACTGTTTTGAATGTCTCTGGTATGGCATGTTCAGAATTTGAAAATGAGTAGATAGTAGTCATAAGAATGTTGAAGATCATACCTATTCTGTCCTCTTAACAATTAGTAAGTTTTGAAAGTTAGAATTGAACTGTTTTCTAAGTTAGTATGAGAAAAGATTAAAAATGTTTTTTTTTTCAAAATAATGGCAAGCATATTCTGAAAACATTGTATAGTTTGATAACATTCCAGTTGATGTCCCCTGATAAAGAAAGGGGTAATTAATTCAAATTAGCAGCCAAAATGTTCATTTTTTAAAAAAGGTAATACACATAGAATAATATTTACTATACCAATACAGTGAAATTAAATTTTATGCAACTCGTTTTTAAATTTAATTTTATTGTCAAGGTGATATATAGAAGGGGTTGTAGGAATTGTAAAGTAGTGAATACATAACATGTCGAACTTTTTACACCGTCCCTCATTTTTCTCAGACTTTTCCTTCACCCTAATACTCCTGACAAGTTGTAATGTAAATTTCCAACATGTTGTCTTGTGAGTATTGCTATTGCATTGGTTTGCCCTTTGTCCTTTGTTTCACCATTTTGTTGTGCCTTTTCCCTTGCCAAATTAAGATAAATGTATAGGGCTGGGAATGTGGCTCAGTGGAAGAGCGCTTGCCTTGCATGCCTGAGGCCCTGAGTTCGATTCCTCAACACCATATAAGCAAAAAGAAGAAAGCCGGAAGTGGGGCTGTGGCTCAAGTGGTAAAGTGCTAGCCTTGAGCTGAAGAGCTGAGGGACAGCACCCAGGCCCAGAGTTCAGGCCCGATGAACGGACCCAAAAAAAGAAAAAAAAAGATAAATGTATATACAATGCATAGGATACTGAAATAAAATACAGCAGGGGATAAATCATAAGGGAAAACACAAAAGAAAAAAGAAATCACATAGTACATTAAAAACAACAACCACAAAGAAAAACCTCTATTTCAATATCCAGGAGTTCATTTTGCTCAGCATCATCTTATATGTTCATATATACATAGCTGTTGAGAAATTCTGTTCGTCTGCTAGGACTATCCTAGACATTTCTTAGTTGTTACAAATGAGGAAAACCATGGAATCTGTTTCTTTATGGCTTGTTTATTTTACTTAGTAGGATTTTCCCAAGTCTTTCCATTTCCTTATGAATTGGAAGCATAGAATTCCACCGTACATATATAAATCACATTTTTTCAATTCGTTCATCTACTGAGTGGCATATTGGTTTAAACATGATTGCATTATTTGGTATAAAATTATGCCTCCAGGAATTAATCACAGGAGGAGACTTAGTAAAGTATTAATTAATCAATTACCTAAATTTATTGCTTACAATCATATACTTGAATGACTAGCTAATTAGTAACTTAATTAATACATTTCAAACATTATATTAGTATTCCTATAGATAGGAACAAGTTTCCTAGGATCTTCAGCCATGTGTAGGTTGCAGTCCCGGGATCGAACTCAGGGCCTAGGTGTCTGGGTTGGACTCAGGCTTCACTGACAGACCCCAGCCTTCATCCATGGAAGGTCACATACAATTTTCAAGCCAAGTCATTGAGACCCAGGAGGGTCACAGTGCTAAGGAAACAAAGGTAAAACTGTTATATAAAACTTGGATGTATATCGGAATGCATTTCTTAGGATCTCCCACCATTCGTAGGTGGCAATACTGAGATTCGTGCCCCAGGCCTAGGTTGCTGGTTTTGGCTATGGCTTCCATGATAGTCCACCAAACTTCAGCAGTAGAATGTCATGGACAATTTTTGGGCCCTGTCATTTGGACCCAGGATGGTTGCAATGCAAAGGAATAAACTATGTAAAACTGCCTTCTGGGACTTCTCAGTTTTATCCTTCTCTTTTTTCCCCCTTCTCTTTTCCCCCCCTCTCTTTTTTCTCCTTTTTTTCGGTATTGGGGCCAGAACTCTGAATCTGGGTGCTGTCCATCAACTCTTCAGCTCAAGACTATTGCTGTACCACTTGAGGAATAGCACTACTTCCAGGTTTTTTCTGTTTACGTGGTACTGAGGAATAAAACCCAGGGCCTTAAGCATGCAAGGCAAGCATTCTAATACTGAGCCACGTTCTCACCACTTCTCCTTTTTTTTTTGAGAGTCCCAAGATTTGAACTCGGGTCCTACGATCTGAAGATGGGCTGTGGGTCCAGAGGCTGCACCCCAGCCTAGGATGATAGAAGCTGAGGCAGAGTTGCCACGAGCTGAGTTCAACCCCAGGCCTGGCCAAAAAAAATTAAGAACCTGGCTTGGAATTTACACCATTTTTCTGGAAGGCCTGGAATTTGAACTCAGGGCCTGTGCAATTCTGTGTCACTGTGGGGCAGAGGAAGCTCACTGTCATTGAATACAACAATTTCAGCCCAGTTTCCAGGGCCCGAATTCAAGCCCCAGCACCGATAAAAATAATATTCATATATGACATCTATTTACATACATGGGTTTACTCCATATGATATTTATTACCCTTATTTTTATTTTATTTAGTATTATTACATATATAACATTTATTTCATTTATTACATCTAATCACGTGTATATATTTACATATGGGTTATACTATGCATCACACTGAGAGCCACGATTTTCACAGAGAAGAAAAAATGTGTCAAAATTTACTGCTGACTCCACATATAAAATTTTGGCCATGCTTGGATTTGGACTCACAGCCCACAATGCCCAATTCATGAAAAAAAATCCTTTGGCAAACTGGGCTGCCAGCCAGTTCTGAGGACCTGGGAACAAGCCATAGTAGTTGCTGATAGATATAGATAAATAGATGTGTAGTTTGCTATATATGAGAGAGAGACAATGTGAGGATATTAAATTATATATATTATGAATTATTATTAAATTATGCTTCCATTTAAAGAAGTATCATGGTTGAATACTTATTGAAGCATTCATGTAAACGTAGTCAGTATTCCTTAGTTGGGACTATTACACCATATTGCTAGAATGGAAGACATAATCCAATACTTTTTGTGTGACATTCTATAAGAGAATCATGAGCTAACTGCAAATATAATTGTTACTTTTATAACATTCCATTAAGCATTCATATGAATAATGAAGATTTTCTTAAGATCTCCCTCCATTTGTAGGAGGCAGCCCTGGCAATCAAACTCCAGGCCTGGGTAGTTTACTTCAAAATGCAAACCATTAGAATGACACTGTGAAGATTTCAGTTTGTCACAATGAAAAAAAGGACAAGAAGAAAAGAAAGCCAGGTGTCATTTGTGCCATCTGTAATCCTAGCTCTTCAGGAGTCTGAGAGGTAGAGAATGCCAGTTTGAATTCAGCCAGGACAGGAAAGTCCACAGCACTGTTATTTCTGTGGGATCACAGAAATAAAAAAAAAACTTGTCATGAGTGGGGCTGTGGCTCAAGGACAGGGCGATACCCTTGAGCAAAAGGAGTTCAGGGAATGTGCCTAGGCTCATAATACAACCCTGGATGTGCCAAAAAAAGAAAGTCACTCCATGTCTCCCCATATACGTATGCATGTATTTCTATCAGTGAAGGTCCAGAATCCTTAAGATGAAAGGCACCAAGCTAGGAAATTTGCTTTGAATAAAATGATTTCATAGCAGGGACAGTGCTTTCAAGACAGTGCATGTTCCAGGGCTCCCCTCACTGATCCCAGTGTAGCTTGAGGTTTTCTCCACACCAAGGACTGTTGGAGGAAGTCTGGCATCCATGGCTCAAGCCCTATGACCTCTTGAGTGCACCATGGAACCAAGCAGGCCTTCACAAAAGGCAGGAGAGAAGGCTGGATGGACACTGAATTGTGCCTTCCTCCTCAGGGGGCTGCCATGGCTCTCAAGGCTCCTTTGGTGTGGCATGAGACCATCACCTCACTTCTGTTTCCTGGCTGAAAGTTCGGCCCATGCCTGTGTCACCTCACTCCTGCTTCCGGTCTGGGTGGGTAAGGACCATGTGCCTGTGCCACGCCAACCCAGTAGAGTCTGCTTAGCATGGGAAACCATCTATCAGACCATGATAGGGGCTTCAAGACCTATCTCTGAGTTTTGGGACTTCACCGAAGTCTACCTCAGAGAATGGGGCTTTACAGAAACCTATCTCCAAGTTTTGGGACTTCACCGAAGTCTACCTCGGAGAATAGGGCTTCTAAGAGGCCTACTCCTGGGAAAAGGCTGGAAAAACCCCTGGGAAAAGATGTGTTTCTGTCTTTCTTCTCCTCATAAGAGTGCCTATCAATCTTTTACTGTTTCTGCTGTTCATTGTACTTACTCATTGTCAACGTTCCCTTATTCAAAGCTCTTTCTTAAGAGTGTTGACGACTCCAATATCTGATGAGTGTCTTAAAAATATGACTAACTCACCAGAGTTAAGTGCTACCCTGAAACCCCTCTTATGGAGGCTAGTAGACAAGTTATAAGTAAATATAAAAGTATTGGGGGTTTCACAAAGTCACTCCAGCAGAAGGAATTGTAAGAAATTTACAAGAAGCTGTAGGCGCAGCTAGAACAGAAGGAATGTATGGCAATTGCTGAGATAACTACTTAGGAGAAAGAACTTCCTGGTACTCTCATTTACTAAGACACTTGCTAGATCTAGGCCTCCATAACCTTATTATTAAAGAAGGAACAGGAAAAATCTTATGGGATAATTAAGGCCTCTATAGAAATAAGGTAATGGTGAGATGGTGAAAAACATCGAAACCCATTATATTTCTTAGAGATAAGCCGGAAACAAGTGCCTTTCAGGCGACCAGCTGGTGACCACCTAAGAATGAAGCCCTGCAGCAAGATTGTGTAAACTTTTGCCCTTTCAGGCGACCAGCAGGTGACCATCCAAGAACGAAGCCTTGCAGCAAGATTGTGTAACCTTTGCCCCTTTTCTTATGAAGACTTCTGTTATAAAAGTTTGTTATCCTCTGCATTAAATCGCACTCAGCATCCACTCCTAATGTGTGTGAGTTGTCTGTTTGCCATCTCCCCATCCTATTCCAGGTTCCTCCCCTAGGTATCCTCCGTCGTCCCGACAGAACCCGGTCCGCGGCATGCCTGTACCACCTCACTCCTGATTCTGGTCAGGGTGAGTGGGGGCTACATGCTTGCACCACCACACTGCTGCTTCTGGTCTGGCTGAGTAGTTGTTGTGTATCTGTGTCACCTCACTCCTGCTAACCCTCCTGGAGAAGTGGGAGTAAATGGGGTAAGTGGGGGCCGCATGCCTTTGTCACCTCACTCCTCCTTCTAGTTTGAGTGAGTGGGGGTCTCATGTTTGTGTTACCTTACTCCTACTTCTGGTCTGGGTGAGTGGGGCCATGTGTCCATGTCACCTCACTCCTCTTTCTGCTCTGGGTGAGTAGGGGCGACTTGCCTGTACGACCTCACTCCTGCTTCTGGTCTGCATGAGTCAGTCTTGGCTCAGAGCTACTTCATCCCTCCAGATGCTGTTTACCAGCAGGGATTGCAGCCCAAGCCAAAGGTTAGGCTTTTCTAATTCCATAGCATAGCAGGGCATTAAGGGATTAGGATGGCACCTTGCTAGGTTTGAGAACTCTGTTATAAAATTGTGTGTGTGTGTGTGTGTGTGTGTGTGTGTGTGTGTGTGTGTGTGTGTGTGTGTGTGTGTGCACACGCGCGCGAGTGCACATTCGCATACATATGCCTGTGCGCTTGTCTTAGGGTTTGAACTCAGGGCCTGAGGTCTATCCCAGGGGTATTTGATCAAGGTAGAGCTCTACTTTTTGAGACATAGTTCAACATACAGATGTTTTTGTGGATAAGTGGCACTAAAAGTCTTCCAGATTTTGCTGTCTGGGCTGGCTTTAAACCACTATCCTCAGATCTCAGACTTTTCAGTAGCTAGGATGTGTAGGTGTGAGCTACTGGACACACTCTATTTGCTCAATTGCCATCCAGAGAGAAATGTGCGTGGTAAGCGGTCTGGAGGAAAAAGAATTGAACTCTTTCAATGATCAGTGGTGAAAATACTCAGGTTCTGGCTCAGCGTTGGCGGACCAGGCCTGTAATCCTGCCAATTCAGGAAACTGAAATCTGAGAGTTGCAGTTAGAAATCAGCATGTGGAAGACTGAATTGTTAAGACTCTGTATCTCCAATGAACTACCACAAAACCAGAAGTGGAACTGAAGCTCCAAGTTGTGGAGAATCAACCTTGAGCGTAAAAACCTCAGGGACAGCACTCAGGTTGTGAGATCAAGTCCAGTGACAACAAAAACAAAACAACACAAGAAATATACCTGGGTTCTTCAGTAAAAGTTTACCTTTTCTTTTTTGGATTTTGTAAATCATTCTTTTTTTATTGAAAATACCATACAGAGAGGTTACAATTACATGGGCAAGATAATGAGTACATTTCTTTTTCTTTTTCTTTTTTTTTTTGGGGGGGGGGTCCGGTCATGGGGCCTGAACTCTGGGCCTGGGTGCTGTCCCTCTGCACTTCAGCTCAAGGCTAGCACTCTACCACTTGAGCCACAGTGCCACTTTGGCTTTTTTTTTCCTGCTTAGGTGGTGCTGAGGAATTGAACCCAGGGCCTCATGCATGCAAGGCAAGCGCTCTACCACTGAGCCACCTTCCCAGCCCATGAGTACATTTCTTATCAAGCATTGTTGCCTCCTCCTTTGTTTCCCCTTCCCATCCCTTCTCATCCCCACCCCTGCTAAAGTTGTAAAGTTCGTTTTATGACATAACAATTTGTACATCTCATTGTTGCAATGAGTCCACCTGTATCACTTTTTAAACAACTTGTTTTTTCCCTTCCCTCCACAAATTATATCAACATCAAATACCATGAATACAGATGTTAGGTGAAAAGTTTATCATTATAAATATCTCTTTCTCATTGTATTTAGCTCTGTCATAGGTGCATGAATCATAAGAGAATAAGAAGCTTGGCTAAAAGAATATAGGTAGCATTGGTTGTGTGTGTGTGTGTGTGTGTGTGTGTGTGTGTGTGTGTGTGTGTGTGTGTTTGTGTTTGGCAGTCCTGAGGCTTGAACTTATGGCCTTCATCTCTTGCTTGGCATTTTTTCCATCAAGGCTGGTACTCTGCCAGTTGATCTACAGCTCTACTCTCAGATTTCTTTTTATTGTTAATTGGAGAGAACAGTTTTACATACTTTTCTACCTGTGATGGCTTATTGTAGATCGTGACTATTTGGAATGTGTAAAAAATGTGTGTACAGATAGCTCTACCATAAGGCTGACTTATGTTTCTTCAGGTGTATATATAGGTTTTCTTGGGTGGAACTTCCACACTGATTTCTGTTGTGGCTACACTGATTCACTAATTTGCCAACATTGTGTAGAGTACCTTAACCCCACCTCCTTTCTGGTATTTGTGTTTTCTTTGATAATAGACATTCTGATTATGTAGAGATGGAACATCAACATAGATTTGATTTGCATTTCCTTGATTACTAAAGATGTAGAATATTTTTCGGGTATTCCTTAGACATCTATAACTTTTTTGGACCTATCTAGTCAATTCACTTGCCTATTTATTAATAAGATTATTTGATCTTTGGGCATTTCATATTTAATTATTTATTGTGAAAATACAATACAGAGAGGTTATAATTACATGGGCAAGGTATTGAGTACATTTTTTATCAAGCATTATTGCTTCCTCTCATGTTTTGCCTTCCCATCCCTTCTCATCTCCCACCTTTCACCCTCCACCTTCCCAATTTCCCCAGGCCAAAGTTCTAAAGTTCGTTTTTCACATAACGACTTGTGCATTTCATTGTAACAATGTGTCCACCTGTATCTCTATTTAAACGATTTGATTTTTCCCTTCCCCTTCACAAATTATACCAACATCAAATACAGTGAAAACAGGGGTCATAATTATATTAAGTGAAGTTAGCCAGGCCCAAAGAAACATAGGTCCCTTATTTGCAATAACTAGTAGATATGTTTGAAAGAAGCAGGAAAGAGCAGATAAGTTGATGTTAGGTGAAATGAACCCCAAGATAAAGATTCAAACGGTTCTTCTTTCTTGAGATTGTTTCTAACATATTTAGAAGATGATTTTTTTTATTGCTTTGCATGTCCCTCCCCCACGGGTGTTTAATTTTTTGAGTTTATACATTCTAGATATTACGATTTCTTCCATTACACAAAAGGCAGGAGATTAGGCTTATTTTACTTATTGTTACCAAAAGATGCCTTGTAAGTTTCAAATTAATTAATCGATGATCAAATTAAAAAGGTCCTGAAGGATTTGACTCACAGAGCAGAGTGCTCACCAACAACTTCTGAACTGACTTCAGTGTCTACCAAAAAAGATATACTGTAGTATTTTAAATCAATAATAGCTAATCAGCTGCATTTTTCAAAATATGTAATTCTAAATATTTCACTAATCTTTACAGTAAAACTATTGCAAATTTTAGCACAAGTTAAAAATTTTAGGTTCTATATTTTTTCCTTGGTAATCATTCAAACTAGCCAAACTGAAAAGAAAATACTATTTTGGCTGGGTGCTGGTGGCTCACGTCTGTAGTACTAGTACTCAGGAAGCTGAGATCTGAGGAATTCATTTCAAAGCCAGTCTAAGCAGGAAACTCGGTGAGACTTACCTCCAAATGACCACCAGAAAACCAGAAGTGGTGCTGTGTCTCAAGTGGTAGTGCGGTCTCCTTGAGCTGAATAGCTCTGGGACTGCCCCCAGGGTAAAAGTTCAAGCCCAACGAACAACCAAAAAGAAAAAAAAAGAAAAAAAAAAAGAAATTAAGAAAAAACAACTTTGTATAAAGTGGAAGAATCTCCAAGTATTTATTCAAGTTTTTAATGCTTCAGGCAACTGTTTTCATTAGGCCGAAAGTGGACAATTTATATTTGTCATTGTGATAAAGTTGCTACTCTGTGGTTGTTTTCCCCCTATTTATAGTTTCATTCACCTAACATTATGGAAGATGAAAAGTCCATCAAGGACAAGACACATTATTTGGTAAAACTGGTCAGTGAAAATGACTATTGCATTCTAGTACTTTGGCAAAGAAACTGTGATCTTCCTTCCCTCCCCAGGATTTTAACAATGAAAAATATTGTCTTGATTTTTCCAAGAAGTCAAGAAGACAACTCATATTCAAATAATTAGAAGATAATGAAAAGAAAGTTTAGGATGCATAATACGTTTAATTTTGAACCTTCCTTACAAGAAACTTCCAAGAAACCTAGCACACATTGGTAATAGATATTCTTATCAAAGAGCCCAGGTGCCTCACACCTACAGCTTCCAACTCAGGAGGATGAGATCTTGGATTGAGATTGGAGCCAGCATGGAAAAGCAATAATTGCATGGATGATGGCCCATGCTGTTAGATCATATGTCTTTTCCTCTGATCCTCCAATGTGAAACTTTCTCCCCAGATCACCATCCTTCTGATTTTTTGACGTTTTCATTGTGATTTCTGGTTTTCTCCCTCAGCATGAAATGTACATGGAGGCAGGCCATTTGCAGTTGTATTCACATCTGTTTCTGCAGTTGTCTACAACAGTGCTTGGTCCTTAGTTCTTAGGAGCCTTGTGTGGAGATGAGCCTGCTCTGCTCATGAAATCTCAGAATTCAATCAGGAAAGCTCATAAAGCTGTGGTCTTGTGGTCAATCGTCATTTCTTCTATTTTTTTCCTCCCTGTGTATCTAAGTCCACATAAGGGTGAGATCAGTGCCTGACACCTAAGGTTTGTGATGGCAAAGATGGCCGTGACATCACAGAAGTTTATTGTGAATCTGCAGGAAGACCTGACAACTGAAGGACCCAAACTGGTAGGCTCCCACTTCCTGAAATACATTCCACAGCTCTGCAATCAAACAAGCATTCACTCTCTGCTGGACTCAGACTAAGCATATGGTTTGCTTTCCTATTTAAAATAAAAAATTCAAGACATGCCTTTTTTGATATGTTATTGCATTATTGAACTGTCCCTCCAACCAAAAAAATAAAGCCATTAGTGGAATGTAAATATAGGCATGGAAAAAAATCATTAAAGCTCCTAAGGAAAAGATCAAAAGTGGCAACTGCTAAAAAAGTTGGTTCTTAAACCCAGAACTGGTGGCTCACACAAGAAATCCCAGTAAAGCTAATGAATTTCTTTTTGTGCCAGTACAGGGGCTTGAAATCGCCTCCTGGGCTCTGATTTCTTTTGCTCAAGGATAGCACTTTACTACTTGAGTCATAGCAACACTTCTAGGATATTTGATTGTTTATTGGAGATAAGAATTTCACAGACTTTTCTACCTATGTTGGCTTCAAACTGTGATCCTCAATGTCAGCCTCCTGAGTAGGATTAGAGGTATGAGCCACCGTATCCATATAAGTTATTTTTGTAAGATATAAAAATTTACTTGTATAAGATATAAAAAGCCACATAAAAAAAGCCTTAGAGCAACAAAACTGAAAAAAGTTACATAAAAGACATAAAAATAGCAACACTGACGCTCCAAGTTCAAGCCTCAGTTCCACCACAAAAGAAATGATGTATAGAAGATGAGAAGGAATAACCAGTGACAGAGTTTTAGTCAGTCACTGGTGGCTTACACATGTTGTATTAGCTACATAGTAAGCTAAAGTCAGAAAATACCATTTAAAGACAAGCCCAAGCAAGAAAGTCCATGAGGCATTTTTCCCTTGTGTGCCAGCCATGGGGGTTGAACATGTTCTACTTTACTCAAGGCTGGAGTTCTATCACTCTCAGTTTATTGGTGGGATCCCTACCAGCTAATTGGAGATAAAGAGTCTCATGGAATTTACTGTGAAGGCTAGCTTCAAACTGTGATCCTCGGATTTCAATTTTCTGAGTCATTCTGTGCTTTTCATGAGATTCTTTTTTGTGGGGGGAGGGTCTGGTCATGGGGCCTGAACTCTCGGCTTGGGTACTGTCCCTCAGCTCTTCAGATCAAGGCTAGTGTTCTACCACTTGAGCCATAGCACCACTTCTGGCTTTTTTCTTTCTACTTATGTGGTGCTGAGGAATCGAACCCAGGGCCTCATGCATGCAAGGCAAGTGCTCTACCACTAAGCCACCGTATTTCCAATGAAGAACCAAAAAGAAGAAAATAACAGCTGGAGGTTGACCTGTGGCTCCAATGGTAGAAATGAGAAAATGATTTCTGGGACAGCCCCCACACCTTGCGATCTAGCTCCAGGATCAGCACACACAAAAATAATAAAATAAATAAATAAAAAGAAAGGTGGAAGAATAGGAAGAGACAATTTTAGAAGTTAAAATGAGCAAAACTGAGGTAGTTCACACCTGTTATTGTAGTTACTCTGGATTCTCACATCTGAGGATAAATGTTCAAGGACAGTCCAGTCAGGAGAAGACATGTATTCATCTCTAATTAGCCAATTAGAGTAAAAAAAAAAACACACAAATTGTGTGGCACACATATTAGAGTTCCAGTCTTAAAAATGTACTGGGACAATACCTAGACTCTGATTTATAGCCCCAAGCCCAGCATACATAAGGAAATAAAAAATAGAAAAAAGTATAAGAAAATCCAATTAAATTTGCAAAATGAGTCATGAATTTGGTTTTTTGTCTGTAATCCTAAATACTAAGACAGATGAAATCTGAGGGCTATGGTCTCTTATCATCAAATCACCAGCAGACCAAACAAGAAAACAGAAGTGAAGCTGTGATTGGAGTTGTAAAGCACCAGCTATGAGTGAGAAAGCTATGAAACAGTGCCCTGGCTCAGAGATCCAGACCAAGGATCACAAAAAATGGTAATAAGAAGAGAACCTGGGGCTGGTGACTCATGACTGTAATTCTAGAACCTCAGGAGGCAGAAATATGGTGATCCAGTGTAAAGGCCAACCCTAGCAGGAA
Source organism: Dipodomys merriami (assembly GCF_024711535.1). Taxonomy (NCBI): domain Eukaryota; kingdom Metazoa; phylum Chordata; class Mammalia; order Rodentia; family Heteromyidae; genus Dipodomys; species Dipodomys merriami. The sequence continues at coordinate 16,895 of NW_027204843.1, forward strand.
TGTCCAGATACAGTTGTTTTTAGGACATCCTGGGGCTAGAACTGTACTACTTCCATATTTTTGACAGTTATTTCAAGGTAAGGACGTTAGACTTTCCAGCTCAGGCTGCTTTGAATCATGATGGGCATATTTCAGCCTCCTTAATCAGGCCAGGCCTTGCATGAGTTCTAGTTCCAGGACCAGCAGGCACAAAAAGAATGCAATAAACATAAAGAAGGGTAGAAGTAGAGAAAAACCAATAACTGAAGCTTCAGTAAGCCAATCAGCCAATCATTGGTAGCTCATAACTGTAATTCTTGTTTCTCAGGAGGGTGTGTGTGTGTGTGTGTGTGTGTGTGTGTGTGTGTCTGTGTGTCTGTGTGTCTGTGTGTGTCTGTGTGTGTGTTCGTGTGTGAATCTGGTTACTTGAATTTGTACTGTTTTGCACAAGGCTCTATTAATTTCAACTTTTTATTGGTTAGAATTGGAGATATGATGGACTTTCCTGCCCATGCTGGTACAAACTTTGATCCTCAGATTTCAGCCTCATGGGTCTGGTCTGGATGTGCATGATACGCATTTCTAATTAACCACGAAAACATGAGTGAATAAAACCTCAAGTTCGGCTGTTGTTCAACTGGTTGATTTGGGAAATAAATTTCTGGGCCTGCACTGAGGCCCTTATTTCAAGTTGCAAGACTAAGAATTAAGAAATAAAAGGAGGATAGAAGTACAAAAGGAAAAGTCAGTGAGAGAGGTTGAAATGAATGAAACATTGGTTGCTCACACATTCAAGTTACTCAGGAAGATGAAATCTACGGATTACAGTTCATGGCTAGCCCAGGGAGAAGAGTGCATGAGACTCATATGTCTAATTTGCCACCAAGAATAAATTACAAGGTGTACTTTGGCACATACAGTTGAGTTCTAGTCTCAAATAGAAAGCTTAAAACAGCACCTCAACTGTAAGTTGAAGTCTAGACACACATTTCAAATAACCAAAAAAGCACAAATTAAGAAAGATGGGAAAAGAGAAAATAAAGTCTCAAAATGAGCATGGATATTGTTCATATGGTATTCATCGTCATTCAGGGTTCAAAGCTAGGCTGGGCAGGAAAGTACATGAAACTCTTATCCCCAAATACCCAGTATAGATATGATTGTAGTTGTAAAGCACTCTATTTGGTGCAAAAGATTAAAAAAAAGTACGTTGACCCAGATATCAATTTCTAGTGCTAAAAATAATTTTAGGGCAAGAGAAGAAGAAAGGCCAATTGTAAATTTAAACATAGGCCTGGTGCTCATGGATTATGGCTGCAGTCCTATTCAGGAGGCAGAAACCTGAGGATCAAGTTTCAAGGCCATCCTAAGAAGCAAAGTCCAGGAGACTTTGTGTGTATTTTTGTGTATGTGTGAAAGTTTGTGTGTGTGTTTGTGTGTGTGTGTGTGTGTGTGTTTCTGTACTATCCTTTGCCTAGTGTCCAAGCATTCCCAGTCTTTGGATGGTGAATTAGAGATGAGTATCATGGATTTTCCTACCCAGGCTGGCTTTGAAACATGGTCCTCAGATTTCAACCGCCTCATTCAACTGGAAGTTGAGCCATGGCTTAAGTGGCAGAACTGGGCAAATATTTTCTGGAACTGCACCCAGACCCTGAGTTCAAGTCCCAGGACATGCACAGAAGAAATAAAGAAGAGTAGAAGTAACCAAGGAAGAGAGAGTGATAAAGGCTTAAATGAATCAAACATTGGTGGATCATACATTTTCTACTAGCTATTCAAGAGCCTGAAATCTGAGGATGATGGTTCATGGCCAGCACAGGCAGGAGAGTCCATGAAACTCTTGTCTATAATTAATCAACCCCCTAAAAGGTCCAAAAATTATGGTGTGTCTCATGTAATGGAGGATAGCTTTGAATAAAAACTTCTGGGACAGAATATGAGCTCCAATTTGTAGACCCAGGAACAGCACACACATGCAAAAAAAAAGTATAAAGAAGGTAGTGGCAAGCACATATTAAAGATTTAAAATGACACAAGGGCGGTTGGTCCTGTGTATAATCCTAACTACACAAGAGGCTGACAACTGAGGATTGTGCTTTCAAGTCAGCCTGCGCATGAACGTGCTTGAGACAATTATCCCAACTACCTAGCACAAAGCTTTGAGCTGGGGCTGTGTTGGTAAGCAGCAGCCTTTAGTTAAAAAGCTAAGAAACAGTCCAGAGAGCCAGAGGTCAAGCTGCAGGATCACTAAAAATTACAAATAAAACACAATCAATGTAAAGGAGTCTGGAAGAAGAGAGACTGAAATCTGAGGATCCACAGATCAAAGCTAACGAAATCAAGAAAATCCATGAGACTTTCTGTGTGTGTGTGTGTGTGTGTGTGTGTGTGTGTGTGTGTGTGTGTGTGTGTGTGTGTGTGTGTGTGTGTGTGAGTGTGTGTGTGTGTGTGTGTTTGTGTGTGTGTGTGTGTGTGTGATCCTGCAGCTTGTGTGTGCCATCCTTAAACTTGTGCTGGTTTGTTCAAGGATAGAGCTCTACCACCCCCAGCTTTTCAGTGGTTAATCGGAGTTCATAGTTTCATGGACTTTCCTTTCCAGGCTGGCTTGATTCATGCTAGGCTTTGGCTCAGAATCTTATCTCCAATTAATTGACAAAAAGTAAAGAAAAAATAACCCTGGGAATTCAGTTATAGCTCAAGTGGTAGAATTGGGCAATCACTTTCTGGGACAGCAACCAGGCTCTGAGTTGAAGCCCCAGGACAATCTCAGAAGGACTAAAGGAAAAGAGGCTAGAAGTGCAGAAGGAAGATCCAATAACAGAGGTTTAAAAAATCGAGCATTAGTAAGCTCACTGATATTCTATAAGCTACTATGGAGGATGAAACCTGAGGATCACAGTTGAAGGCCAGCCCAGGTAGGAGAATCCATGAGACTCTTATGTCTCATATGTCACCAAAAATATGCCACTATCTGTGCTCTGGTACAAGTGGTAGAGTGCTAGTCTTGAACAGAAAGCTCTGGGACAGCAACCAGGCCCTGGCGCTAAGGTCTCAGCACAGACACCTACAAAAAGAAAGAAA
>NW_027204844.1:12500-19957 GCF_024711535.1 Dipodomys merriami
CCGCCGGCACAGAGCGGACGGGGCCAGGCACGGGAACCGGGGTCGCGACGGGCACGCGGCGGCGACACGCCGGGAGAGCACAACGCCCCGGATCCGGGACCGGGGCGGGGGACGAAGCCACACGGCTCGAGACGGAGGAGACGATGCGGGCAAGCCTCTGGCACGGCGAGCAGGAGGGAGGCGCGGGAACCCGGGACGACATCGCGCAGGCACGCGAGGCGGCGCCCAGCGGGAGGAGACACGTCACGCCGGCTTCGGGCCCCCGGACGGCCAACTCCCGAGCGAGGGACGCACGCGGGAATCTCACCGCCACCGCCCCCGTGGCGTACCGGCGGTCCCGCTGGCAGGAGCCCTCGCGTCGTGAGCAAAACCGATCCGGGAAGACCCTTCAAAAGCCACCGCCGCCGCGACGACGTGCCTCCCCCACACCGGGAGAGCAGCCTCACGAGCCGAGCGCCGTCCCCCCCACCAAGAGAACACACCACACACGCCCAACTCGACCGTCCGCCGGTGGCCGGCCACCAAGGCCAAACCGGTGAGGATCGCGGAAGGCTGATGCGGGTGAGGAGGGCATGCCGGAAGCCCAATAAGAGCAGCGGGGAGGGTCATCGGGTCGGGTCACCGGGGTGAGAGGCGAGCGAGCGAGCGAGCGGCCACCCCCCCCACGGGCGGGTGGCGCAGCCGCAAACCAGCGGGGAGGTGAGACCTTTCCGGGCACAGCCGGCACGCCAGGGAAACGAACGCGGGATCTCACCACCCCCAACTCCTGGGCGGTCCCGCGCAACGCCTGGGACACCGAGCAGGCCGACCAGCGGACCGGAAACCCCCACCGCGGCAGCGGCGGGCCCCCCCAAAAGAGGCCCGAGAGGGAAAAGGCAGCTCGCACACGCCTCAAAGACCCCGCGAGCGCCCGCGGAGCCACCCGCGCCAGCAGGGCCCCACCGCACCCATCCACACCGCCGGGCACGGCACCCATCATCGACCGCCTCTTCTTTCGGCCGCGTGAGCAAGGGCCCACACACACCGGGATCCTCGGCTCCGGAGGGCCAGAACCCCCCCGAGCGGCACACCACCACGGGCACGGCGGCCCCGGAACACCGCGGGGCCCGGCGCCCGGCACGGCGCCGTCGTCGCCAACGGGCGGCGGCCCACACAGACGCTCGGGAACAGCGTCGCCAGGGGCCGGAGGGGGAGGGGGACGGGACCCCCCAAAAACCCCACGGCACCCCAAGCACGAGGCCGGGAAGCCACACACCACACGCCCTCGCATCGCGACCCAGCACAGGCTCCAGGCTCCGCCACTCGACACACCGCGCGCGAGGCAGGGGCGGGGACGGATCGGGAACGTCCTCCACTCACCACACCAGACGACGGCCCGGGAGAGGCCCCGCGGGACCCTCCCCCAGCTCGGAGGGGGGAGGCGCGGGCACGCAGTTACCAACGCGGGCAGCCACTAACGCTCAAAAGCGGGACAGGGAGCGGCAGGGCCGCGGGAGCCCATCGGGGGCGGGCCCCCGCCAACCCGGCAGCGAACGCCGCCTCCCGAACGAGGATCGCTAGAGAACCTCTCCTCACTCTGAGGGTGGCCCGCACCCAACCCCGACGGGAACCCCGCCGGGACCAGCACACATCAAAGGCGTCCATCCTTCCCACCACGGGTGGCAGGGAGGGGTGGGGCGGGGGGGGTCTGCGGCAGCAGCAACACCAACCCTGGTCGGTCGGCCTTGCCGTGCGGGGCCAGAGCAAGGTCGCGCACACGGGCGGGAAAGCCCGCACAGGCCCGGCTCGCCTCCCACTGCAACATCTCAGGTCCCCCGGTGCAACAAGAGCCAGGTGACACGGCAGGGAAGACAAGCCAGGACCAGGGCCGGCAGCTCATGCGGGGAAGCCACCCGCCCGGTGCAAGAAGGGAAGAGCGCTCCTCCTCTGGGGAACCGCCTCGACCCCCCCCCCAGCAGAGACGTCAATCTCTGCGATAACTTTTTTCTCACTCGCACAAGCCCCACAAACCCAAGGACGGCCGGGACACACCACGGGCAGCAGGCTGGCACAAGGCAACGGACAACGCCGGGATCGGGAACGACACCACCACTCAGCCTCAGGCACCTGAGAGAACCGACCGGGAGCGTTCCGGGAGCACCGCAAGAGGGCAGAGCGCGAGGCGCGGCTTTTCACACCACACAGCACGGGCAAGCACGGAGCACCGACCCTCCCTCTCCGCGGAGAGAGCCGACCCCCGTGCCGATAACGAGTCACGGGAAGAGAGGAGCAAGATCAGGGGCGCCCCCCCTCCTCCAGCGTGTACAAGTCCCCGACCTCACGGCGAGGGCAGGGAGAGCGCAGCCGGACCCGGTTGCCGCACCCCTGCCTCCCCGCACACCACCGGCGCCGGCACGGTGGGACGGTGAGGGCAGGGGCCCACGGGCAGAACGAGAAGAGCGGTCCCATTCGCCATGAATGTCCGTCCCTCGCCTGGCGCAGCTTAGGCCCGGGCCCGAAGGAGATCGCAACGTCACCACATCAATCACACCGAGGGGGCGGAGAAGACAGCCACACGGCACTCGGGAGGCGGTGGGGCCCAGGAAGCTCGGCTCCCGAGAGGGCCAACAGCCTGGGATAAAAGCGTAGCCAGGACAGACAACCTTTCGTGAGTAACGAGCGAGGTAAAAGGAAAAAAAAAAAAATAAAAGAAAAAAAAAAAAAAACTTAAAAAAATAAAAAAATAAAAAAATACCACGGGCTTCAGCGTCCCTGGCGCTCGGGATTACCAGGACACCTCCGCCGGGCACAGAGCCGAAAGAAGCTAGAGAGGAAAAAAAGAAAAAGAAAAAGAACCACGGACAGCGCTCGGGAGTAGCGCAGGTCAGCGGCCGACCAGGCCCGCCATCGGGAAGCGGCAGGTCGGGGGAGTTGGAGCTAGGGGCGATAGGAAAAAAAAAAAAAAAAAAAAAAAAAAGCCACGGAGGTCGGACGAGCACGACGGCAGGACGGGGATGCCGCACACGCACAGGCAAGGCAAGGCAGGACTCGCCCCCCGCCTTTTCCTCCTCAAGCCGGCCACGGCGAGGGAAGCACACCGCGCGGGCCTACCTATGCACCCCAGGCAACCAACCACTCTCCTCCTCGGCGTGCCGAGGCAAGGGCCAGAATCCGGCACCGGGAGCGGGGGAGAGATCAAGGACGACGGGACTCACTCAGCCACCAACCAACCACCACCACCACCACCACCACCACCACACCCACGAGCCACCACAGGGGCAAGGCCTGCTCAGGGCAGCGGGAGCCCGGGGTGCGGGGGGAAGGGCAGGGGGACCCGGACCGGGAAGAGACGGGAAAGGCCCGGCACACAGCATCCGAGAGAGCCCCAAAAGACCCGCTGACAGCCACCGGGACACAGCATGCCAGCACCCTCCTGCAGGTACAAAATCCTCACGTCACCACGCCAAAACCAGCTGGTCACGCAGGGGCGACAACTCGCTGGCGACAGGGACCTCTCGGAAACCACATCGGGGACACCTGTCCCCAACACGTCCCCAACAGAGCCAGACACGGAACTCTCAGGGACAGCTGGTCGACCACATAAGGCGAAGACAGACGAAGAGAGAGGGCGGGAGCGGGGTCAGGGGACGCACCCGCCCCACTACCCCGGGTGCGCACGGGCTCACGGCACGAGCGGCACGGGGAGCCTTCCCCCGGCGGACGCGAGGCACCCACTCCGAGAGGCACCCAGCCACCACACCCACACCGCGCGGGGTCGGTGGTGAGCGCCCTGCCGCCAGCACGCACACACGCGGGACTCCCGGGCTCGGGTCCCCGACTCCCGAGGTGCTCCCTCCGCCTCGACTTTTCCCCTACGCAGGGCCCACCGGGCAAGTCCCCGCCATCGCGCACACCGCAGACGGTAGGTAGGTAGGTCCCGGCCCCGAGGCTCGCCTCGGCCGTGCCCACGGCTCCTCGCGCCGGAGAAGTCTGTCCTCCGGCCTCCGGGGCCGTGGAGAAGGCCGTGGAGGAAGGCCACACGGGGCCGGCGACCCAGGCCCTCGCGCCCGGCACGCGCCAAGCGCTCACTCGGAGGTGACTCCGACGACCATCCTATGTCGGGGAGGGGCGGGGTGTAGGTCCCGGCCCCGAGGCTCGCCTCGGCCGTGCCCACGGCTCCTCCCGCCGCAGAGGTCTGGCCTCTGGCCTCCGGGGCCCGTGGAGGAGGCCGTGGAGGGAGGCCACACGGGGCCGGCGACCCAGGCCCTCGCGCCCGGCACGCGCCAAGCGCTCACTCGGAGGTGACTCCGACGACCATCCTATGTCGGGGAGGGGGGGGGGTGTAGGTCCCGGCCCCGAGGCTCGCCTCGGCCGTGCCCACGGCTCCTCCCGCCGCAGAGGTCTGTCCTCCGGCCTCCGGGGCCGTGGAGGGAGACCACACGGGGCCGGCGACCCAGGCCCTCGCGCCCGGCACGCGCCAAGCGCTCACTCGGAGGTGACTCCGGGGAGGGGGGGTGGTCCGAGTCCGGGCCGGGACCGGCCCCACCACCTAGCGGCTCACCCGGGGACCCTTTCCCCCGACTCCCGAGACGTCCCTCGTACTCTCCTTCTTTCGCCCTCAAAGACCAGAGTCCAGGGAGGGGAGGAGGACAAGGCGTCGGGCCCAGACAGAACTACGGGAGGGGAGGAGGACAAGGCGTCGGGCCCAGACAGAACTACTGGTCGACCCGACCAAGCCGCCACCCCCGGCACAGACCGGGCACGGAAGAGAGAGCGGCGACTCACGGCCCCACCCCGCGCTCGCCTGCGGGCGCAAAGTCCGACAGAACAGCCGCCCCGGCGCCACAGCGACACCACGGCGACAGTCGCGCCCGGCACCCGGTAGAGGCCGGGCCTCCGCCCGGCTCGCTGCCGCCAGACCTCCTCCTTCACTCGCTCGCTCGGCTGAGAACGAGGGGACTGTCATATCAAGGCGGACGCCAGGGGGAGCACGACAACCGCCTTCCAACGACCGACTCCACCGAGCCGCCGTACCCCGGATCGGCGCGCGCCGGGCGGCTCTGAGCTCCGGAGACACAGAACACGGAAACGAATCGCCTCACTCCCCACCGCCACGCACCGAGAGGCACAACCTAGGTCAGGACCTGCAGCCGGGTCCTCTCTGCGACCTCACGAACGACACCAGAGCCACCAGAGACCTAGACCGAGATCGAGCCGCCGCCGCCGCCGCCGCCAGCGACCAAAGTGAAACCAGGAACCAGGACGGGAGTCGCCCGAACGGAGCGGCCCGAACCCGAGAACCGGGAAGTCGGGATCGGTCCCAAGCAGGAAGGGGCGGCAAAGACGGCAGGCCTGCACCACGAGAGAAAACGAACCGGCCACCCGCACGACCTCCGCCGCCCGTGGCAAGACCCCCACCCCCACCCAACATGGCCAGAAAAGGGCAAGTGAGCGCTCGTCCCACCGTCTGCCCGCCCGTCTTTTTTTTTTTTTTTTTTTTTGGGGGGGGGGGTGTTTGTACGTTTTGTTTTCTTTTTCCCCCAGATGGAAACCAGAAAGAAACAACAACAACAACAACAACAAAAAACTCCCAAAGATGGGTCGGCTCCAGCAAGAGACGAGCCCTCGGGAGGCACCCCGCTCACTTGTGAAAGTCCGCCGCCCGCCCGCCCCACAACACGCTCCCTCCCCCCGCCCCCACCCGCCCCCCCCCCCCTTCACAGGCAGGGAAAGGGCAGGGGGAAGGCCAGAGAGAGGTTTCTTCTAACACAGAGAGGGTAGGTACACGTCACGCACACAGGTCTGGAAAACCACGGTGACAGCGCCATGGGAAGCGTGAGTCCACTCACCCATCACTAAATGACAGGAAAGCCAAACGAGAGCCGCTGGCTGGGCAGAAAAGGCCTTTGACAAAATTCAACATTCATTCATGCTAAAAGCTCTGGAGAAAATAGGAATAGAAGGAACATTTCTAAAAACAATAAAAGCCATTTATGACAGACCAATAGCCAATATTATACTTAATGGGGAAAAGCTACAACCAATTCTCCTAAAATCAGGAACAAGGCAAGGATGCCCACTGTCTCCACTCCTCTTCAATATAGTCCTAGAACCCTTAGCCAGGGCAATAAGGCAAGAAAAAAGACATTAAAGGGATCCGCATAGGGAAAGAAAAAGTTAAACTATCCCTTTTTGCAGACGACATGATACTATACCTCCCTCCACGATCCCTAAAAGTCCATCCCGAATCTCTTAGAAATCATAACTCTCTTCGTCAAAATAGCAGGATACAAAATAAACCCACAAAAATCAGTTGCCTTCCTATACACTGATAATGTACAGGAAGAGAGGGAAATAAAGGGAGCAACCCCATTCACAATAACCTCCCGAAAAATAAAATATTTAGGAATTAACCTAACCAAAGATGTAAAAGAACTATTTAATGAGAACTATAAAAAGTTAAAGAAAGAAATTGCAGAAGACACTAGGAAATGGAAAGACCTCCCATGCTCCTGGATAGGCCGACTTAATATAGTAAAGATGGTAATACTTCCAAAACTAATATACAAATTCAACGCAATTCCTATTAAAATCCCAATGACGTACATCACTGAAATACAGAAAACAGTCCAAAAATTCATATGGAACAACAAAAGACCTAGAATAGCCAAAACAATTCTAGGGGATAAAGACAATATGGGAGGGCTATCCATGCCGAACTTCAAACTCTACTACAGAGCTATAATAACAAAGACAGCATGGTACTGGCACAAAAACAGACCCGAAGACCAATGGAACAGAATAGAAGATCCAGAAATAAACCCACAGGCCTACAGCCAGCTGATATTCGACAAAGGAGCCAAAGACATACAATGGAAGAAACACAGCCTCTTCAACCGCTGGTACTGGGAAAACTGGGCAGCCACATGCAGAAAACTAAAAGTGGACCCCAGCCTATCACCATGCACCAACATCAACTCAAAATGGATTAAAGACCTTAACATTAAACCTGAATCTCTGAAACTACTGCAGGACAGAGTAGGAGAGACACTTGAACTAATAGGCACAGGAAGGAACTTCCTGAACAGAGTCCCAGGGTCACAACAAATTGGAGAGAGACTCGACAAATGGGACTACCTTAAAATAAAAAAAAAAAAAAAAAAAAAAAAAACAAACAAAAAAACAGCTAGCCTTTTCTAATAGGCTCTGCCACTCTCTCTGGAGCAGGATTCGGGGCATGAGGCGATGAATCTGAACCCGACACACAGGTGTTGGAGGGTAGAGGCATCTTCACTCACATGCCTGTGGTGGAGGACCTGGACCCGAGTGTGGCGGTGCACAGTGGGTGTGGGTGTGTGTGTGTCTGTGACTCTGTGTGTGTGTGTGTGTGTGTGTGTGTGTGTGTGTGTGTGTGTGTGCGGGGCTGGGGGGAGGGCAGGTAGGGAACCCTAGGAGGAAAGACAGGGAGAGACAGACGA
>NW_027204845.1:0-19954 GCF_024711535.1 Dipodomys merriami
TAAGAGTTCTATGTCAGCCAAGCACCAGCTCACTCCTGTAATCCCAGCTATTCAGGAGGCTAAGAGCTGAGGATCATGATTCAAAGCCACCCCAGGGAAGCAAAGCCTCTGAGACTCCTATCTCCAGTTAACCATCAAAAAAGCAAGTGGTAAAGTGCTAAAAAAAAAAAAAAAAAAAGGTCCAGGGTCAGTACCTAGGCCCTGAGTTCAAGCCAAGACTGGCACAAAAGGAAGGAAGGAAGGAAGGAAGGAAGGAAGGAAGGAAGGAAGGAAGGAAGGAAGGAAGGAAGGGAGGGAGGGAGGGAGGGAGGGAGGGAGGGAGGGAGGGAGGGAGGGAGGGAGGGGGTGGGAAGGAGGGAGGGAGAAAGGAAGGAAAAGAAGAGAAAAGGAAAGAAAAGAGAAAAGAAAAGGGGCTGGGAAGGTGGCTCCGTGGTAGAGTGCTTGCCTTGCATGCATGCGCCCCTGGGTTCGATTCCTCAGCACCACGTAAACAGAAAAAACCAGAAGTGGCACTTTGGCTCAAGTGGTAGAGTGTTAGCCGTGAGCTGAAAAGCTGAGGGACAGTTCCCAGGCCCAGAGTTCAGGCCCCACAATGTACCAAAAATTAAAAAAGGGCAGGGAAGGATTTGCCAGTCACTGGTGGCTCACGCTTGTCATCCTAGCTACTCAGGAGGCTGAGATCTGAGCATCGCAGTCCAAAGCCAGTTCAGGCAAGAAAGGCTTTTCTACCCATGAGACTCTAACCAACAACAAACCACCAGAAAACCAGAAGTTGTGCTATGGCTCAAATGGTAGAGCACTTTCCTTGAGCTGAAGAGCTCAGAGACAGTGCCCAAGCCCAGAATTCAAGACCCACAACCAACAAAAAAAAAAAGAGAGGGGAGACTTTAAATTTTCAGGTAATTCGGCTGGTAAGGTGGCTTAGTGGTAGAGCACTTGTCTTGCATGCATGAGGCCCTGGGTTCAATTCCTCAGTACCACAGAAGCAGAAAATGCTGGAGGTGGGGCTGAGGCTCATGTGGTAGTGCGCTCACCTTGAACTGAAGAGCTGAGGGACAGCACCCACGCCCAGAGTTCAGGCCCCAAGAGCAACCAAAAAAAATTTTTTTTCAGGTAATTGGCAAAAAAGAGTAAGTAACTGGGGGATTGGGTATCTAGCTCGGGACGAGCACTTGCCTGGCAAGTTCAGTGCTCAGCCTTTATTTTTTGTGGGGGGCGGGGGCGGAGGAGGGAGAGGGAAGAGTAAGTAATTAGCTGTACTATAAAGGTGAGCATATGAGAACTTTTTTTGTGCCAACCATGGGGCTTGATTTAAAATATTTTAGAAGTCTCTTAGTGTTCAATTATTTCTATTGATCATGAACATTGTAACAACATAAAAAGAAAGGATACCTTGGTAAGTTAAAATGCACCCATAAGATGTCATATAAAAGCAAGCACTCGGGCTGGGAAGGTGGCTCAGTGGTAGAGCACTTGCCTTGCATGCATGAGGCCCTGGGTTCAATTCCTCAGCACCACATAAGCAGAAAGAAAAGTCGGAAGTGGCGCTGTGTCTCAAGTGGTAAAGTGCTACCCTTGAGCTGAGGGACAGCGCCCAGGCCCAGAGTTCAGGCCCGCGACTGGACCCCCCCCAAAAAAAGCAAGCACTCCTGCTACAAACCTGTAATAACCTACACCTGCAGAACAGAAAGGAATACAAAGAAAGAATAAAACTCCATTTCCAGATCACAATGACTAAATACAAGAAAGAATCTTGTGGGGAAAAATAAGCCACATTATCTTTGAGAGTGTATGTGTTCTAGTACAGAGTGATTACAGACCCAGTAAGCTGCAGTTTTAAAATGAAGGTTGAAACTGCAGTCGTAGATGAAAGGGGGCCTCTCCAACATTTGCTCTGGGTCCAGCGACTCTCAGCAGTTGGCTGGAGTCTAAGCTGCATTATCCTGCCTGGCTGCAACAAAGGGACGGCCCCTCCAGACCCTGGGTGAGACAATGTGATAAATGACTGCTCTGTCAAGGGACCCTGAGATGGAGATGTCTAGGAGAAGGGGAATGTATCTAATTTAGGAGGCCTGGGGGAAGGGGAAATAGAGGAAGGCAGAGTGTCTGACAGACAGGTGCACCATCTCCTTGTCACACAAACACCAGACCAGAAAACTTTAGGAGTAAACTCTGCAAAACCCCACATCACACAAACTGGAGCTTAATACTACCATGTCACAGGAGACCTAGTTTGGTCCCTCCCAAGTCACTTGGACTTTAAGGAAAACGTTTCCACCTTCCCAGACCTCTATTCTCTATCTCCAAGTCCAAACTTAAGAAAATACTGCTTGTCCGGGCTAGGAAGGTGGCTCAGTGGTAGAGTGCTTGCCTTGTATGCATGAGGCCCTGGGTTCGATTCCTCAGCACCACATAAGCAGAAAAAGCCAAAAGTGGCGCTGTGGCTTTGAGCTGAAGAGCTGAGGGACACTGCCCAGGCCCAGAGTTCAAGGCCCACGACTGACCGAAATAATAACAATAATAATAATAAATAATAATAATAATAATGCTCATTTGAGTTCTGGGGATGGAATTAAATACAAAGTCCCTTCCTTCCTTCAATCCCCCAGCCCACTAAAGACTGCTGAGTCAGAACTGAGTGAAAGTACGGGAGCTCAAAGCTCATGCTCAAATTAAGGAAATATCCATTGCCATCAAGAGAGAGAAAGAGAGGGAGACAGACAGACAGACAGACAGACAGATGTTAAATCACATGGGAGGCCCATCATTTCAATTCCTCTTCCCAGCTGTCATTGTTTACACAACAGAGGACTAACCCTGGCTGGCTCCACAGGACCTCTCTGCTGGGGAGCCCAGCTGTCATTGTTTACACAACTAGTCCTAACAGAGGACTAACCCTGGCTGGCTCCACAGGACTTCTCTGCTGGGGAGCTTTACTGATGATGACACTCAGTCAACACAGACTATGAATTCATACATCAGCACATAAGGCATTTCCAATTGAAAAAAAATGTTATCAGAATTGACTGTGGTATAAATGCCAGCCTTGAAAACAGCTATCCAAAGAATAGTGAATCTTCATCATGCAGTCAGCATGTGATAAAAGAATAGTAAAGCAAGTTTACTAAAACTGCATGTTCAGGAACAAGCAAGCAGCATGAAAGAGACCTTCATTAAGTCGGGCACGAGTGGCTCACGCCCACAATCTAGCTACTCAGGAGGCTGAGATCTTGAGGATTGCGGTTCAAAGCCAGTCCTGGCAAAAAAGCTCTGTGAAAGTCATTTCCACTAAACTACCAAAGAAGTGAGAAGTGGGGCTGTGGCTTAAAGAGATAGAGCACTAGCCTTGAGCAAGAGCAGCTCAGGGACAGCACTCAGGCCCTGTGTTCAAGCTGTACAACCAATCAAAATAAAATATTATGTATTAAAGTTACTGTTACACAATAATAATATGTTGTATTATTGTGCAGAAAACTTTTAAAGCCAAATTGACCTTTACCTGCAATTAAGTACAATATGACAGAGTGAAGAAGCTAGAATTTACTTCGGGTGTACGGTTCCCTTTGAAGATTACTGTTAAAACTTATGCTCCCAGGCTGGGAAGGTGGCTCAGTGGTGGAGTCCTTGCCTCACACGCATGAGGCCCTGGGTTCAAATCCTCAGCACCACAGAAAAGAAAAAGGCCGGAAGTGGCATTGTGGCTCAAGAGATAGAGCACTAGCTTTGAGCTGAAGAGCTCAGGGACAGCGCCCAGGCCCAGAGTTCAAGCCCCATAACCGACAAAAAATAAAAAAAAACTAAGTAAATAAATAAACTTATGCTCCGGCCTGATCTAAGTTATTACTGGAGGTTCTGAACATCAGATTTAATAACTACACACCAGCAAGGTATTTATAATCTAACGGCATGTGACAACCAGGAGAAAAAAGAAATCACTATTTTGCTGGATTGAGATGGATTAAGTTGTTAGTTTCTTGAGGGTGAAAAAGAGCTAATGAATCTATTATAGGGAGAACATATCTGTGACCTTTCTAGAATTTTAATGGATTAAAAGAAAAATGACCTCTCAGGCCAGCCCAGGCAGGAAAGTTAGATACTTTTCTCCAATTAAGCACCAAAAAAACCCCCCCAGAAGTAGAGCTATGGCTCAAGTGGTAGAGGGCTAGCCTTGAGTGAAAAAGCTCAGGGACAGCATCCAGGCCCTGAGTTTAAGCCCCAGGATTGGCACCAAAGAAAACAGTAAGTTCCGGTTCATGAGCTGGCATTCCTAATCACAGAATCTCAAAACTTCAAGAGATTTTATTGTTCAACTAATCAAAGTCATCAGATGCATAAGAGACTGCAAGAGACTAGCAAGCAGAAACGTAAGATCTGGTCTACAGTTTTGTCTTTTAAGTTTTCAATTGGTTGTCTGATGTTGAAGGGAAAAAAAACTTGGGGAAAGTTTATATAAAAAAATGAGTCCTTCACATCCCTTGAAGAATCAGTAAGCTCTAATTCTGATTCATGGTTGTTCATGACAAGATCCCACAGAGGCTAATGAGTGACTGGTCTTTTAAAATGAAAATGTACACTCCATTTCACCAACTAATACATCGGGCCTACTCCCAAACTAGATCACCTATCCAGCTCTGTGGGTGAGTTTTCACATCCACAACGTCAATAATGGGAAGTCATCCTGAACTGTGCTCAGTATGTTCTTTTCAAGTTAAACAGGTATTCTTATCCCTTCCTTCCCATGTGGGCCTGCTCCTCCTCAAGCCCTCTCCCAAAACAGATACTTTCTTTCACCTGTAACACTAAGGAGTAACACAAAAGTCTTAAGATAGGACACTCAGCTGAGCGCCAGTGGCTCACACCTGAAATACTAACAACTAAGGAGGTTGACATCTGAGGATCCTGGTTCAAAGCCAGCCCAGACAAAAAAGTCCATCAGACTCTTATCCTCAATTAATAAGCAAGAAGATGGAAGTGGAGGTGTGGCTCAAGTTGTAGAGTGCCAGGCTTGCCAAGCAAGAGTGTGAGGCCCTGACTTGAAGCTCCAATACCAACAAACGGTATCATGCAGGCGTGGGGTTTTTTAATCCCGGGTATTAAAATCTGAAGCAGCAGCCTTGCCCAGAGAGCAGGCCAAGTAACAGGGAAGGCTAATCAATCATAGCTTGAAGACAGGAGCTAGGAAGTGAGGGAAGAGGGAGCCGGCCAGAGACAACCAAATGTGATCAACTACCAGGGCTGAGAGTAAACTGACTGCTGGAGGGTTGTGAAGAACAAAGGGCTAGGATACACATGCCAGATGAGGAAGGGAGGGAAGACATGCAGGAGGAGCAGGGAACTCAGTTGCAGAGAGGCAGGGTCACTTCTGGAGAAACCCACCTGCATGGTTTCTTGGGAAGGCTCTGCTCCAGAACGTGAGCTGGGCTCTGGGGGCCTGGCAGTGTGGTCTGAGGATCACAGATCAAAGTCTGGGGGAGGAGGGCCTCCAGAGCTCCTGGAGCTGGAGCCTGTCTGCATGTGTGGTGGATGTGAGCATGAGCGTGGTAGGCAGGACAGATGTCTCCTTCATCCAGGAGGGTTTGTCTAGAAAGGAGGCAAGAGCTTTATAAAGCCCGGGACATGAGTGAGACGCAGAGTGGCGAAGCACCTAAAATCAGAGCCTTACCTCCAATTAACCAGAAAAAAGCTAGGATGGAACTGTGGCTCAGTGGCAGAGTGCTTGCCTAGCATTCATGAAGCCCTGGGTTCAATTTCTCAGTACCACATACACAGAAAAAGCCAAAGGGGTGCTGTGGCTCATGTGGTGTAGAGTGCTAAAAGAAGCTGGGCGGGGGGGGGGGGGTAGCTGGGAAGGTGGCTCAGTGGAAGAGTAGCTTGCCTTGCATGCATGAGGCCCTGGGTTCGATTCCTAGCACCACATAAGCAAAAAGAAAAAAGCCAGAAGTGGCGCTGTGGCTCAAGTGGTAGAGCACTAGCCTTGATCTGAATAGCTGAGGGACCCAGAGTTCAGGCCCCATGACTGGACCCAAAAAAACAAAAAAATAAAGAGGCTCTGGGACAGTGCCCAGGCCCTGAGTTCAAGCCTCGGGACTGGCAAAATTCAGTTAAGTTGTACCTTTAGCCAGGCATTATGACATTCGTCGGTAGTCCCAGCTATTCAAGAGCCAAAGCAGAAGGGTCACTCCAACCTAGAAATTCAAGTTGCCAGTCTAGACAGCATGGAAAGACTCCACATTCTGTAGGCACCAGTACAAGTTAGTACTAAATGAGTTAACTGACCATCATACTAAAATTCCTTAGGCCCCAAATAAGAGACAATGTAGCCGGGCACCAGTGGCTCACACCTGTAATCCTAGCTACTCAGGAGGCTGAGATCTGAGGATCACAGTTCAAAGCCAGCCTGGGCAGGAAAGTTTGTGAGACTCTCATCTCCAATAAACCACTAGAAAACCGGAAGCGGAACTGTGGCTCAAGCTGTAGAGTGCTCGCCTTGAGCTCTGGAGCGCAGGGACAGCGCCCAAGCCCAGAGTTCAAGCCCCACAACCGACCAAAAACAAAACAAAAAAAACTGTCAATAGGCACATTTCAGAAACTAAACATCAGGGGCTGGGAATGTAGCTTGGTAGGAGAATGTATACTTAATATGCAGAAGGCCCTGGGTTCAATTCCCAGCACTACAAAGAGGGGGGAGGGAGGAAGGGAGGGGATGTTACAAACTTAATCACATTGTTAAGATCCAATGGTGAGGCCCAGTACTTGTATTTTGCAGAAGCAAATGTTTACGCCTCCGCATTTCTAGTTATAATAGGTAAGAACACCAGTACTAGCCAACACTGGTGGTTCACATCTATAATCCAGTCGACTTGGAGGCTGAGATCTGAGGACGGAGCCAGTCCCCAGCAGGCAGGCAAATACAGGTGACCATCGCGAAATTAACCCAAAAAAGAGTGGGTATGGTTCGAGTGGCTGAGCACCAAACCAAAGCAATGAATCCATCGACAACCAAAAACTCCTAGCTACTTAGAGATGAGAGAATCTAGGTTCAAAGCTAGATCAGAGAGAAGTCTAAGACTGGATCTCCAAATAGGTAGCAAAAGCTGGCTGTAGCTGGCTATGGTAGAGTACCAACCCAGTGGAGCAAGACCACCACCAGGCCATTCTAGACCACAGTACTGCCATGCAACACACACCTGCATGTGCATGGGCCCTGCCTACTCTACAGACTCAACCTAACCATAAACCTCCACTGATGTCTTGCTTTTGTTTTCTCAATGTTGTTTTGTTCCTGCATCAGCCTTCACAACCTGCCACAACCTTGACAAGTTTCTAATGAACTTCTTTTTCAAGAGAAGGCTGTTTTAAATTTTGACATGTACTTAGCAGTGGTCTGGAATTTACAAGATAAATGGAAAGCCTAATGTCAGCCTTTGGATTTCCCTATCTTGTCTTACAGCTAACATTTCAAGTATGTGATCGACGGTAATGACTTGCAGGGAAACCTATGCTCAAATCCGACGCGCATTACATCACATCCTTGCGCTCAGGGAAGCTCCAGATGGACCCTTACACTAGATTGGACAGCAGGGACTGATGGACTTGTTCCAAAGCACTAAGCCACCATCTGCAGCCTTCTGTTAATTCCCTCCATCTTATCTTTCCCATTCCAAAATCTTTTTATATACCCATTGCACCAGTAACCCAGATTTGTCCTGCACCTAGCTCCTTCCCATAAGACAGAAATAAATATAATATTATTCTCAACTAAACAATGTTTTCACATTATCCTTTAAATCCTAAAACATTACTCTGTATTTAACAGCAAAAGTACCATGCAAGGTACTTTAGAGTACAATACTCGGTCACTAATGACACAGGAACTTGTCATGAAACGGTGAGAAAATTATCATTTTAGGCCATCTTTGTTCTGCTGCTAGGCTTGGCTCTCTCCTGGTTCTATTTCCAATTAAGCCACGATATGTTGTGTGAGCTGTACATTAAACCCAAATTATTTCTAACATCTTTTCCATCTCTTACTGTCTGCCGGACTCCAGAACGTGTTGGAGTTGCCTGTACACAATAAAGAGCATTCAACGTCAAGTGAGAGTCCAGCAATGACGTCACTGTATGAGCAACCCCAGAGCTGGAGGCAGAGATGGGATGTAGGGCTACTCAATCCCTCAGGACAACCTCAAGTTTTCAAAGACTGCCTAGGCTACACCGTCAGATACTGTTTCAGATAAAATCAATAAATAAATGTATACAACCTGCAGTTCCTGGTGGTTTTTGTTGTTTTTCTGTGTATGCATGTGCACACTAGCACATACAAGCACACATGTGTATTATCAGTACTGGGGCTTGAACTCAGGGCCTTTTACTCAGTTCTTTTGCTCACAACTGGCGTTCTACCACGAGACAAACCTCCACTTTCGGCTTTTTGCCTATTATTTGGAAATAGAACTCTCACAGATTTGTCTGCCTGGGCTGACTTGGAACCATAATCCTCAGATCTCAGCCTGCTGAGTAGCTAGGATTATAGGCAGGCATGAGTGACCAGGGCCCAACTATTGCTTCTTGCTTTGAGACAAGGTCTCATTACATGGCTACGTAGTAGCCTAGGTGAAGCTCATACTCACAACCCTCCTGCCTCAACTTCCCTAGTAACTGCTGGGATCACAGACATATACCTACACCCACATTGATCATAGCTCTGCTTTTAGGAAATTATTTCTTTCACTTGTTCATTCATTCATTCAGTCAGTCAGTAAATATTTTCTGAGTCAACATACAGAGAAGATGACAGACAGATCCTGTGGATATAAGTGTAAAGAGCTAAGATCCCTGCTGATAGGACCTATATTATTAGAGAACCATTTTTGAGAGAAAACAGACAAACTGAAGAGAAAAAGCAGGAAGAAATGAGTTGGCAAAACAGGGAGAAGGTGAGATGTGAATGCTATTTTAAGCCTGGTGACGATAAATAAGAGATATCAGTAATGACTGAAGCTTACGGGTGGGAAATACTATTCTCTTCATTTACTTACAATTTTTTATGGTGATGGGAGTGGGGATTGAATTCAAAGGCCTCAAGCTTGCCAGGCAGGTACACTAGCTTCCACATCTCAGTCCTTTTTCATTTGTGCTAGTTATATCTGGTTCTTGCTTGCTGCCTGGTTTTGTACCTGGGCCCCAATAGTACTGCACTAACTGGGAGATGATGCGTTCCACCAACACGCAGCTTCTTCAGGTGAAGTAAGAAAGCTGGGTTGGATTCCTCAGCACCACACACAAAGAAAAAGCAGGACATGGCACTGTGACTCAAGTGGTAGAGAGCTAGCCTTGAGTAATAGCAGCTCAGAGACAGTGCTTAGGCCCTGAGTTCAAGCCCCAGGACTGGTGATGATGACGATGATGATGATGAGGCAATTAGATTGTATAAATTGCTGGGAGCAGTTCTGGAGATTCACATTCTAACCAAACTCCAGACAGGAGTATTGTAGAACAGGGTTTTTCAAGCTCATCACTGCTGCCATCTGAGTCAGAGTTCTGTGTTTTGGAGGGCTGCCTTTATGGACTGTAAGATATCTGGCACTATCCCTGGCCTCTGCGGTCAGCACACAGACTTTTCTAGAGTGAGAAAAATACTCCTGCCTCTAGATGGTGCCAATCACCTTTTGTCTGTACTTCTGTCAGAAGAGACCTGGCTTCTCTGTATTTTGATAGCCCATCTATATGAAACAAAGGCTGGCTGATTTTATGGTAAGGTCATCTTCTACCCAGACAACTTCCATTCTCAAAGCCCAGCCCAGATTTTACTCAGTACATTATCTTTGCCTTTTACAGCTTAGGGCCTTTCCCTTTCATCAATTACTAGCACCTGAAGGACTGTATGCAGTTTTACGTTTGTATTTGTGGACTTATACTTCCTATGATGCTTCCCTTTAAACCGTATGAAACATCCCCCACATACACACAGCAGCCTGGGCAGCCAGCTAGGAAAGAGCACACAGCTCTGTACTTGCTTGTATGCCCGGTCCTTGGGCTTGAATTCAGGGCCTGTTTTCCTTCAGCTTTTCTGTTTTTGTTTTTCTTTGTTTTTGTTTTTTTTGGTCGGCCATGGGGCTTGAACTCTGGGCCTGGGCACTGCCCCTCAGCTCTTCTGCTCAAGGCTAGCGCTCTACCACTTGAGCCACAGTGCCACTTGTGGCTTTTTCTGTGTATGTGGTACTGAGGGATCAAACCTGGAGCTACATTCATGCTAAGCAAGCACTCTACCACTAGGTCACATTCCCAGCCCTGTCCTTGAGCTTTTTGTGCTCAAGGCTAGTGCTGCTCTACCACTTGAGCCACAGCTCCACTCCCAGCTTGTTCTTGTAGTTAACTGGAGATAAGAGTCTCATGGATTTTTCCTGCCCCAGCTGGCTTCAGGAAGGGGACCCTACAATTGAACTCTTCAGTCTGCCAAAATGCTAACTACATAGGAAATGGAATTCAGCTATTTCTGGTGGTTTTTGGGGAAAAGAAAAAGTTCAACACCCTCCCACTTGCTCCCAGAGTGAGTTCTTTCCCAAGAGAACTTTTAGCCCTCCCCTACTTTCCTCTGATGCCACAGTGACTCAAATACCCTTCTGCAAGTCATCTTTGACCCCTCAATGCCCAATGGTTGTTTTCCACTGTCTTTCTCCTGTGTCTCTCTTATTACTCAGCAATACCAATCCTGTGACGGGGAGCAGAATCACTTTTTTTTTTTTTGGTCGGTCGTAGGGCTTGAACTCTGGTCCTGGGTGCTGTCCCTACATTTTTCAGCTCAAGGCGAGCATTCTACTGCTTGAGCCACAGCACCACTTCCGGTTTTCTAGGGGTTTATTGGAGATAAGAGTCTCACTTCCGGCTTTTTTCTTTTTGCTTATGTGGTGCTGAGGAATCGAACCCACGGCCTCATGCATTGCAAGGCAAGTGCTCTACCACTGAGCCACTTTCCCAGCCCAAGAGAAAGAATTTTTAATTCCATTTTTACTTTAAAAAGCTGCATATTGGCTGGGAAGGTGGCTCAGTGGTTAGAGTGTTTGCCTAGCATGCATGAAGCCTGGGGTTTGATTCCTCAGTACCACATACACAGAAAAAGATGGAAGTGGTGCTATGGCTCAAGTGGTAGAGAGTTAGCATTGAGCAAAAAAAAAAAAAAAAAGCTCAGGGAGAGTGCCCAGGCCCTCAGGTCAAGCCCAGAACTGACAAAAAAAAAGTTGCATATTACAGAAATGGAAGTACAGGAATAAAGATGGGATCTATCCATCACTAATGTGAAAACTCCAGTCAGGAGGCTGTCAAGTAGATCCTTTTCGCAACTGATCCCAGCATGATGCAAGCTGGTCTGTGTGCCGTTTGTAACACACAGGGATTGAGAAGAAAGGTCAGAAACAATAGATAAAAATCAGTACATGTGTAAGATACTCACTCAAATCAATACCACTCTAGGAGTGTGAAACTTCTCATTATGGCAACCTGAGAAATCTTCTTTGAACACCTTTCCCTCCGTAAAGGTGTACCAAATGTCTCCAGGAAATAAAAACATTCTTACCCATAAGTAGGATTATTTACAAACAATCTTTCTGGAAAAGAGAACACACAATGGAAATGGAAGAAAGGATTTAAAATAGATCTGTTAATTGAACAGTCTTTGTCAAGCAAATCCACTATTCCTAGTGTGCTATTTATTGTGCCTAATAGAACCAACACTCAGGGAAAAGGTAGTCATTAAAAAGGACTGGTCAGAAGGGGGAAAACACAACAAACAAGCCAGCTTTAAAAGTTTCTCAATTTTAAGTGAGTTACTCTGAGGGAATTATCTGGAGGTGACTTTAAAGTTTAACATTAAAATATGAAGAAAAGATCATCATGTCCCCATCCCCTATTTTCACTTTTTTTGGGGGGTGGGGGATGTTATGGATGGACGGAGGGGCATGAAAGACCAGACGCAGTCTGCTATCACTTTAGGTTCAGGTAACCTACTGCCAAGTCACACAATTACTCCAGAAAACCTGCCTAAGGAATGCGGGCTGCCTGTCAAGGTTACAAGCTGTCCACTGCAGTGTAAGATTTACAAGAAAGTGACATCATGTAAACCTCATAAAGGTCACATGGTGTCAGGAACTTTAAACGAGAAAATAAATACTATCCTCCATCTAATTTTGTATACTAATTTCAAGTCAGCATACATAAATACCACACAGCACACAAGAGCATTACCATAAGGGGTCACTTGCTCTGTGAAGAAAACACTGCTTTTGGCTGTGAAAGTAACTGATTTCACAGGAGGCTATTTACACAAATTCTAGGATTTTAGCACCTTAATGCAGGCCAGAACTTTACCCCTCCTCCACCAACCCCAGAGCAAGTCCCAGGACATCAGGAGAAGAACACAACAATGGAGTGAAGAGAAAACAAAGGCAAGGGGTTCAGGACTTAACCCCAGCTGAGAGAGAGAGAACAGCATTGTGGCTCAGAGGGCGAATGCTTGCCTGACAGTTGCAAGACACTGATTCAATACTCAGCACCAAGCCTTTGGCCTTCATCTGTAAGGACCAAATGAAATAGCTCAGACAAGACTAGGTGATAGGTGCTTCCAGAAAAGACAAGAGCCACGGGTAAGAGGAAAACACTGCCTTGATGTTCTGCAATATGTTCCCTCAAGAAGCTCAAACTTTTCACACAAGTACACTAGGCTGCCTAGGTCACCACCACAATGCCATCCTCTCTAAAAACCATCTACCCATGGTAGATACCACCTTGGTATCTTTGCCTGGAAACCCAATGACATTCAAAAATCATGAATGATTATTAGAGTTCTGTCATTTTGAAAGATGGGAAAATGAATGTGTTATGTGTCCGGAACACATATTATCACCACCACCACATGTGCGCGCGCGTGCACCCACTCCAGAGCTGACAAGAGTGCTGGCGGGCAATGGCTGCAAGGCCACAACAGCACAAAGCAGCCAGCCTGCCACGGAGGCCTTTATAGAAAGAACCAGGCAGCTTCACATCTCCCTCCCTACTGCTCCAAAACACGCTTCTTTAATGATTCCCCAAGAAAGGTTTCTTGGAATAAAACCATAGAAAGGGAAGGGATGGTAGGGGGAAAACAATGGAGGGGGTAACAATGTTCAAGAGGAAGTGTACTCATTACCTCACTCATGTAACTGTAGCCCTCTGTATAGCATCTTTACAATAAAAAAAAAATTAAAAAAAAAAAAGAAAGGAATAAAACCTAACTAACATCTGTTTCCCAGGTTTACTGACCTGTACAACCGCTGACAGCATGCAAATCTGGAAGCCTAGCAACTTCCTTCAATTTCTCTAAATGGGAATCCTGAAGAATTTGAATGGGGGGGGGGGAGGAATCACTGTTTTGTAGTGTAGAGCCAGGGACACTCCTCGGTGTGCACCAGTCCCCCACCCCCGAGGACATCTCATGTTGGCATCTGGTTTGCTTTTACACGGATGTGAATTCTGTCTTGCTTAATTTTGTGGAACACTATCAGGACAGCCTAAAATACAACTGGGCGGCTCAGTACAAGCAACCATCTGCCCTGTGACCAGGTGAGGCTCAGGGCTAGATTCCTGGTGTGCTAAGGGTCCAGAATGAGGACTGGCCAAGCACAAGAAACACGTATGTGCAGCGCAGAGACGCGGGGGTGGGGGGGCGCACCACCAGCCAAACGGGTTTCCACCTAGCTGGTGTGACACACACCCTTTCTTTCAGGGCTCCCGTCGCACATGCACCATTCTGCCACATGCCCTGTCCCTTATCTCACTCTGAAAAGGAACCACAACTGGACTGCAGGTCATCTCTCTGCCATTGAGTCTGGGTTTCAGATGGCTCATCCATGCAAGAATTTTATGTTAGATGAACTCCAGGTATTTCACAGACCCAAAGTTCTGTGATTTTAGGAGTGTTTTTGAGCATGCATAACAAGCATGGTGGAGAACCCTGGTCAGGATCCTTACCACCAAGTAACGATCTACCAAATACCTACAAATCCATCCTCGGCGCATCTGAACTAGGGATTTTTCTTCTTTCTGTTCAATGTCCAAATTACTTTTAAAATAACTTCCGAGGCTTAAAGATTAACCTTTTCCTCAATTAGACCTAAAATTGTGAGGAATTCTGGAGGACAAATGTCTTAAAACTATATTTTGCCCTTCTTTCACTCCTCTTTGTTCTGTTGTATTTGAGATCCTCGTACATAGAACCACGAATAAAACCCAGGTCTAGTTTGTGGCTTGCCTATCCTCCATGCTGCAACATCATGTATGGAACTGGGACCTCTCCAGAGAGCAGTGTCACCCACCCTCATATTTTCATTTTTCACTGGGTACTGTTCATTGCTTTTTTGTTGTTGTCTTCATATTAGCCTCTAGCAAACACTAGTCCACATCTGTCAAAAACATGGGCTCAGTGTCTTTGTCAGTAGTTCTTACTGTTAAAAGAGCAATGGTCTAGGCTGAGGAGGTGGTTCAGTGGTAGAGTGCCTGCGTGGCATGCATGAAGCCCTGGGTTTGATTTCTCAGTACCACATACACAGAAAAGGCCAAAAATGGCTCTGTGTCTTAAGTAGCAGAGAGCGGCTCAGGGACAGAGCCCAGGCCCTGAGTTCAAGGCCTAGGACTGGCAAAAAAAAAAAAAAAGGAACAGGCTCAGGATCTTTGTGATTCTTTCCTCAGCAATGCTATTTTGGGCCAGATACAACTTTTAGTGAGGAGCAGCACCATAAATTAAACTACAGTGATTAAGGGATGGGCCTCGCTCCGTGTGCCCCGCTGGGCTTTATTTCTTACAACCCATTGACAGACTTCTTCCAGGACTTACTGATTTGCTTATTATCTAGTTCATTCCACGAAAAAGAAGGCAGTTATTTTTGTGTTGTGTTTACAAGTTTCACACCAGCACCTACTTGGCCTGCCTAACACACAAAGGATGCTTTATAAATATTTGCTGAAAGAAACAACTCTCCCCACTGTAATCCTAGCTACTCAAGAGTCAGAGGTCAGAAGATCACAGTTCAAAGCCAGCCCAGGCAGGGAAGTCCATGAGACTTTTATTTTTGCCAGTCCTGGGACTTGAACTCAGAGCCTAGACACTGTCCCTGAACTTCTTTGGCACAAGGCTAGCGCTCTACCACTTAAGCCACAGAGCCACATCCAGCTTTTCTGTGTGTGGTACTGAGGAGGTGAACCAGGGCTTCATGCATGCTGGGCAAGCACTGTACCACTAAGCCACATTCCCAGCCCCTCCAGGAAACTCTGATCTCCAAGGAACCACCAGAAAACCTGGAAGTGGTGCTGTGGTTCAAGTGGTAAAAACGCTCACCTAGAGCTGAAGAGCTCAGAGACAGTGTCCCAGGCCCTGCCTTCAAGCCCCAAGACCAACCACAACAACAACCACCACCAAAGAAATAGGAACTCAGCGGGATGCTGGTGTCTCATGCTTATCATCCTAGTTATTCTGAAATCTAAGACCTGAGGATGGCAGTTCAAAGCTAGCCTCAGGAAGGAGAGTCCAGGAGACTTTTTTTTAAAAAATCAATTGTGAAGCTTCTTAACTCAGGGTCTCCGATACTGTCTTGATCTTTTTTGCTCAAGGCTAGAGCTCTACCATTCTGGTATTCTGGTGGTTCACTGGAGGTAAGAGTCTCCCAGACTTTCCTGCCTGGGCTGGTTTCAAACCTTGATCCTCAGATCTCAACCTCCTGAGTATTACAGGTGTGAGCCACTAGCACCTTGTGGAAGACAGCTAGCCTTGAGCAAAAGAGCTCATGGGTAGGGGGACAGGAGAGAGGGGAGGGGTCAGGGAGATGAGGGGAGGGAGAAAGGAGAGGAGGGGAGGGAGGAAGAGAATGAGAGAGATAGAGAGAGCACATGCACAAGAGAGAGAAGAAACATGATCTTGCCCCTGTACTCAGTTTCAGTAGAAGGCTTAAAAAAGATCTTCTGGCCAGGTACTGGTGGCTCATGCCTATGATCCTAGCTATCCATGTGGCTAAGGCCTGAGAATAATAGTTCAAAGCCAGCCAGGACAGGGAAGTCTGTGAGACCCATCTCCAATTAACTACCAAAAACCATGAAGTAGAGCTGTGCTCAAGTGGTAGAGTGCCAGCTGTGGCCAAAGACTAAGGGACAGTGCTCAAGCTCCAGAACCAGCATACACAAAAGAAAAAAGGAAAGAAAGAGAGGAGAGGGGGAGAGAGGAAGGAAGGGAAGGAGGGAGGGAGGGAGGGAAGAGAGAGGGAGGGAAAAGAGGAAAGAAGAAAGAGAGGAGAAAGACAGAGACAAGACAGGACAGGACACCTGGGCTCTGGTAGCTCATGCCTGCAATCCTAGCTACAAAGCAGGCTGAGATCTGAGGATCATAGTTCAAACTCAGCCCAGGCAGGAAAGTCTGTGAGGTTCAGGTGGTAGAGCACTAGCCTTGAGCAAGAAAAGCTCAGAGACAGCACCCAGCACCAGTACAAAAACAAAGGCCAGTATGTTTCAATTAAAATAGTTTCCTGGGAGTATAGTTCAACAGTACAGCACCTGCCTGTCTAGTATACTAGAGACCTTCTTTCTTGATCCCTAGTCCTGCCAGGAAAAAAAAAATACATGTTTCCTCACTCAGTCCACTACATCTAGTCATCATGAAATGAATACCCTAATCAGGGCTAACTTATTATTTCCTGTAGTTGAGGCCTCTTAAATCTTTGATTGAAGAACCTCCTTCAGAATTGATTAAAATGTTAAACCACAAACACATTGCCAGCAGATTGTGTATAAGTATACGAACTCAAAAATCTACCACCCATCCTTTGGCACCATGTGGAGGAAC
This sequence comes from Dipodomys merriami, assembly GCF_024711535.1. NCBI lineage: Eukaryota > Metazoa > Chordata > Mammalia > Rodentia > Heteromyidae > Dipodomys > Dipodomys merriami. Next base: position 16,859 of record NW_027204845.1, read on the forward strand.
TGTTGATTGTATTTTTAAGTTCCTCCTAACCTTTAGTCTTTTTGGGGGGGGATGGGCAAAAAGGAAGGGGCCAGTCTTGGGGCTTGAACTCAAGAGCCTGGGCACTGTCCCTGAGCTGCTTTTGCTCTCTACCACTTGAGCCACAACACCACTTCTGGCTTTTTCTGTGTATGTGGAACTGAGGAGTGGAACCTAGAACTTCATGCACACTAGGCAAGCAATCTACCACTGAGCCACATTCAGTAATTATTTTAATGTGCAAATTCATGGCTTGTGCTCCCAGTAAGGAGTTAATCCAAGGAAACACCAAGTATAACATTCAAGACTCAGCATATTATATCCAGGTGATCATGCGGGTTAGGTAAGGGACTTTAAACCACATAAAACCACAATCAGAGCCCAACACCAACCAGTGGCTCACAAATATAACCCTAGTTACTCAAGAAGCTGCTGGCTGAGAATCAAGGTTACAAGCTAACCAGATATACCAGCAGAAAAGTTCAAGAGACTTTTATCTCCAATTCACCAGCTCCTCTGATAGAGAGCCAGCCATGAAAAAAAAGCCTAGTTAAGATTCAAGGCCCAGACTTCAAGGCACAGTACTAACCAAAAAAGAAGAAAGAACTAGAAAGAGACACAGCAAAGTTAAAGATTAGGTTCTCAAAGGCAAGAAGCTCATTAAAAGATACATGAAAGCAATCAATTAATTTTCATTATCCTGCTACCATAAGAACTACATAAATGATTCTACCTGAACATTTCCAGTTCCTTTGGATCAGACCACTGAAAAATCTCCCTTATCAAGTAAGGTACTAGTTTCTGAGAAGACCACTTGGTTAGGGGAAAATGCTAAATCTTTGAAGAAGAAACCAATTAGCTTTTCTCTTTGGAGTCAACAAAACTTAGCCAACCTAACCACTAAAATATTAAGCAATTACATAATGCTAGATTAAATAGTATACAAGCTGGGCAACAAGCCGGGTGGCTCACGCCTATAATCCTAGCTCCTCAGAAGAATGAGATTTGAGGATCACAGTTTGAAGCCAGCCTAAGCAGAAAAGTCCATGCGACTTTTTTTTTTTTTGGAGGGGGTCCGATCGTGGGGCCTGAACTCTGGGCCTGGGCGCTGTCCCTCAGCTCTTCAGCTCAAGGCTAGCTCTACCACTTGAGCCACAGTGCCACTTCTGGCTTTTTTCTTATGTGGTGCTGAGGAATTGAACCCAGGGCCTCAGGCATGCAAGGCAAGCGCTCTACCACTGAGCCACCTTCCCAGCCCCCATGCGACTCTTATCACCAATTAACCACCCCACAATCAGAAGTAGAGCTGTGGCTCAAAGTGGTAGAGCACTAGCTTTGAGTACAAAAGCTCAGGGACAGCACCCAAGCCCCATGAACAAAAAATAAACAAACAATTGTGGCTCTGAGCTACTTTTTTCTTTTTCTGGTCGGTATTGGGGCTTGAATTCTGGGCATGGGCGCTGTCCCTCAGCTCTTTAGCTCAAGCCTGCGCTCTACCACTTGTTCCACAGCTCCACTTCCGGTTTTCTGGTGGTACACTGAAGGTAAGAGTCTCAGGGACTATCATGCCGGGACTGTCTCTGAACCAAGATCCACAGATCTCAGCCTCCAGAGTAGCTAGGATTACAGACATGAACCACCAGCACCCTGCTCTGAGCTACTTATTAACTGCCAATCTTCTGACAGGACAGTTATGAGCCTAACTGATATTATCTACTTCTATATAAAGCACATAGTAGGTACTTAATGATGCCAACGATTTAATTCAGTGTCACTAATCCACTGTCTTAACCACCCGCATACTTCAGTCTCCTCTGAAAAAATCCCTACTGTATGACACAAATACATTGTGAATATATTTAGGAACTAATAAATATACAATAGGCTACAATGTTACAAGTTTTTAATCTCATGGGTGATAGTGGGTTATTTCAAATTTTTACGTTATTTTCCTATAATGTTCAAGGTTTATATAATTTTATGCATTTGTATGTGTGCCCATACTGGGACTTGAACTCAAGGCCCAGGCAATTATCCCTAACCTTCTTTTGCTTGAGGTCAGGAATCTTATTACTTGAGTTGAAGCTCTACTTCTAGCCTCTGCCCCCCTTTTCTAAAATAGTTTATTGGATATAAGAGTTGCACGGACTTTCTACCCAAGCTGGCTTTGAATCACTATCCTCAGACCTCGGCCTCCTGAGTAGCTAGGATTACAGGCGTGAGCCTAACTACCACCTGGCAATTTTATGTTATTATTTTTTAAACCACAATTAAACAATGTAAAGGATCATTAACCGTACACTCACAGATTTCTGGACTGATGATTACAAACACTTTATTTAGGGCATAGAAGCATTGAAGTCCTTAGATATATCTCCAAACGAGGTGCTGGTGGCTCACGCCTGTAATCTTAGCTATTTAAGAGGCTGAGATCTGAGGATCACAGTTCAAAGCCAGCCTGAGCAGAAAAGTCTCTGAGACTCTTATCTCCAATTAACCACCAAAAACAGGAAGTGGCACTGTGGCTCAAAGTGGTAGAGTGCTAGCCTTCAGCTCAGGGGCAGCACCCAGGCCCACAGTTCAAAGCCCCATGATCAACCAAAAAACAAAATCTCCAAATGATAAGAGGCTAAGGAGTTTAATGGTAGAAGCCTCGCTAGCATGAGACCATGTGTCCAATCTCCCAGCTCCCAGCACCAGGGAAAAAAAAAGTATGTTGCCTTTCCTGAAGAAATCCTCTATATTCAAGGCTGCTAACGAAGTAAAAATATTTTTAGCATGCCAATATAAAAACATCAGCCCTTCAGGGCTGGGAAGGTGGCTCAGTGGTAGAGCACTTGCCTTGCATGCCTGAGGCCCTGGGTTCGATTCCTAAGCACCACATAAGCAAAAGAAAAAGGCCAGAAATGGTGCTGTGGCTCAAGTGGTAGAGTGCTAGCCTTGAGCTGAAGAGCTGAGGGACAGCACCAAGGCCCAGAGTTCAGGCCCCACAACCAGACCCCCCCCCCCAAAAAAAAATAGAAGCCAAGTCCTTGAGGATTCCATAAATCCAAATGTTCAGCCAGGTAATCAAGAGTT
>NW_027204846.1:0-19939 GCF_024711535.1 Dipodomys merriami
GTTAGCACTTAACTCTGGTGAGTTAGTCATATTTTTAAGACACTCATCAGATTTTGGAGTCGTCAACACTCTTAAGAAAGAGCTTTGTATAGGGAAACATTGACAATGAGCAAGTACAAAGAGCAGTAGAAACAGTAAAAGATTAATAGGCACTCTTATGAGGAAAAGATAGGCAAAAACCACATCTTTCCTAGGGGCTTTGCCAGCCTTTTCCCAGGAATAGGCCTCTTAGAAGCACTATTCTCCGAGGTAGACTTCGGTGAAGTCCCAAAACTTGGAGATAGGTTTCTGTAAAGCCCCATTCTCTGAGGTAGACTTCGGTGAAGTCCCAGAAACTCAGAGATAGGTCTCTGAAGCCCCTATCATGGTCTGATAGATGGTTTCCCATGCTAAGCAGACTCTACTGGGGTCAGCATGGCATTTGCCCCCTTTTTTTTTTTTTTTCAAATGTGCCAGAAAATTTCATCTCGTATACAGGAGATGGAGCGGAAGACTAGTTTGAAGAGGACTGGAAAGACAAGAATGCATATAACAATTAGTGTTATGACTCCAAATGTAACCAAGTAGTGCCACCAATCTAAAGGAATAAGACTTTTTAATCCTTTCTGTAAGTCTTCTGCTAAAGAATTTATCTCTGCGGTTTCCAAATGAGCTTGACTAAGGGCTGAGATGTCTTCCTGTAGCTGTCCTATATCATGAGTTAAGCTATTGTCCTTCCAGATTCCTTGTAAATGCACTTTGGTAGCTTCCCAATCTAAGCTGTCATTATAAGGCAATGGGGTAACACAAATATATTTAAATGTCTGATGACATCTAGTGGTCAGCTGGGTTTTAAGATTATTAACTTCAGTACCTAACTTTAAGACTACTTCCTCCAAAGCCTCTAGTTTGCTGTCTAATTTTTGATCAATGATTTGCTGCTCTGTTAAGGCTAGAGAAACATTCTTATTTAACTCATTAACAAAATGTGCCGAGTGCACTTGTTGTACTAGCGAATTGGTGGATACAGCAAGCGAGGTTACCAATGCTATAAGGGAAGCAATTCCAAAAATCAATGCTGCAACAAATCTTTTTGGTCGTATTAATTCATACAAAACACGAAGTGTTTGCAAAGCAGAATTATCAAACCAAGGATCATCATGTAAATTCACAGGAAGCATTACATATTCAGGTCTTTTTACAATAATTACTACTGAAAATTCTTTATCTAAGGAAGCATCAATACAGTTAGTCAGCCGACAAGAGTAACATTGAATTAAAAAGGAATTTACTACATGTGTAATATTAATTTTTTTTATCACTCCCAATTAAAGCCGCATATGGATAAGACAAACAAGCTCTTAATGCAATTGACTCTGGTAGGTTAGCTTTGGGCTTTTTTAGCAATACCATATTTGCAGCTGCAACAAATCTAAACAAATTTTTATGGGTAACCGTGGTTCCATAATGACTAGATTTAGCAACCCACATTGGGGTGACAAACCCAGGCGTGAACCAACGCCTTACCGGTTCCGGGCCAACCGGAGCTCTATAACCTGTGAATTTCACTTTCTCATTCTCTTTTAGATATTTTTTATAGTCATGAGTTGGGTTGGCAATGGAAAAATCAAATACCAAATCTGTAGTACCCCTAGGCCAATGTACAGAGGCCAAATGTGGAAATCCACAATCCAACCATGTTGGAAGTTCTTTTTCTGTTTTGCTGTCCCAAAATTGATCTTTATCCCGGGAGGTTGTTAAACAATTTGGAAAAGGCATGCTAACATTGTTATCTTTGTCAAAGTTATCATTATAATTAAAATACCCAAGTGTTTGAAAACTCAACTCCCACATCACCCTCTTACTGCTAGAAGCAGTGTTAGTCTTATCAGGTGCATCAGCATAAAGGGTCCTGTAGTTAACAGGCAAGCATGCAAAGGGAGCACGGCCTTTTAAAGCCAAGCATATAGGGGTGACATCAGATCTTCCCTCATAATCTGGAATGCCCCCTAGTATAGAGGTATCATTCATTAGCACTTTTATGTTAGATGGGTGAGTCCAGCCCACGGGATGAAGCAAAGGTGGATCAGGAACATACGCCCAATACATTGTACAAAAAGTGTACTTCACCTGTAAAGAAACAAGAGCAAGCATGGCTAAAAACATGTTTTTCAGATTGGGTTGATTTCCGGTGGCCTCAACAGTGTGTCGAGCTTCCTCGCACAACTTCTGGATCTGTTCCCACGTAGGTGGTGCAACGATGTTTGTAGAATCAGCCTGCGGTGGTGATAGAGAGAAAGTCTTCATCTTCTGCACCAGTTTTCTCTCCCGATGTATTTTCACTTTCCTCCTGACTCTTTTTTGGGCCCGAGAAAGGCCTGATGAGTCTGTCTGGGACCCAAATGGGGGATTCTGCATCCTGTGGGAAAACACAAGCATAGCCTCTCCCAGATGTTAACAGGATGTCTGGCCCACGCCAGGTTCCAGTGAGCAGATCCTTCCATTTTACTAAAGGAAAAGTTGTAGTTTTTTCCATGCCCCAATGTCTCATCATCGGGGTGATTCCTTGCTCATCAGCATTGAAATAATTGAGGACCAGCAAAGCATGGTTAAGAGTGTAATGGGGGGAGTATTGCTTCCCTCCTCCCCGTCTAATTCTTGTCAATTGATTTTTTAAAGTCTGTTGAGCCTGTTCTATGATTGCTTGGCCTTGTGGATTATACGGAATCCCTGTTTTGTGCACGATTTTCCATTGTGCACAAAATTTAGCAAAAGCTTTGGAGGTGTATGCTGGTCCATTGTCTGTTTTTATTTCCTTAGAAATTCGTAGTTCCACAAAGGCTTTAATCAAATGTTGAATAACATCTTTCACAGCCTCTCCAGAATGGGCTGTAGCAACCATGGCATGAGAATAAGTATCTATACTAACATGGACAAAGGCAAGTTTCCCAAACTCTGTTACATGGGTAACATCCATTTGCCACAACATTTTTGGCTTTAAGCCTCTGGGATTAACTCCCATTTTTTGTGGATGAAAAACTTCCGGGCATGCCTCACATTCCCTGACAATTTGTCTTGCCTGTTCTCGAGACACTTGAAACATCTTTCTTAAGGCATTAGCATTTTGATGATGTAGTTTATGACTTTCCTGAGCTTCTTCTAAAGCTGACATTACAGGACCTCCCTTAGTTAATAAGTCTGCAAACTTGTTACCTTGAGACAAAGGCCCAGGGAGATTGCTATGCCCCCTGATGTGACCCACAAACACCTTTGCCATTCTTTGTTGTAATAGCTGTTGTAATTGTACTAAGTATTCTTTAACTTTAGATTGACCAGTAACTAAGGCTGTTTCAATGGCAGGGAACAAGGAAACTACATAGCGGGAATCTGTGTAAAGGTTAAATTCCTCTGAATAATTTTGAAAGGCTAGCAGAACTGCAATAAGTTCTGCCTGTTGTGCAGATACAGTTGGGTCACAAGATATTAATGGTGGTCTTGTACTGCAATAAACCACAGACTTTCCACTAGAAGATCCATCTGTAAAAATAGTTAATGCCCCTCCCAAAGGCTCTTTAACCACAACCTTTGGAAATATCACAGGAGTTTCAGTATAAAATTGTAACAAAGGATGTTGGGGCATATGAAAGTTTATTTTACCTGTATAAGTTAACACAGCAATTTTCCAATCATCAACAAATTGTATCAAATTATCTAATTGTTTCTTATTATAGGGAACAATAATGTTAGGTATCTCTTGGCCAAATAATTCTCTAGCTCTTAATCTAGCCTTTAAAATCAAATTAGCACATAAGAAGGCATATGAAGCAACTATTTTTCCGGGGTTATGGGAATAATGGATCCATTCCAGTATCCCATCCTGCCAAAAACATCCCGTGGGAGTAAAGCTTGTAGCCAGAATTATGAAGGACCATGTTTGTGTAATATTAATTTGCTGTATTTTAGCTGTATTCAATGCTTCTTCTACCAATCTTATACAGGATAAGGCTGCAGGAATTATTTCCCTGGTAGATTTAGGATGAGGATCTCCATTCAACATTTTCATCAAAGGATCTAATTGTCCTGTAGTTATTTTTAAACTAGGCCGAATCCAATTAAGATTTCCTAATAATTTTTGGAAATCATTTAATGTTTTCAGTTTATCTATTCTAATTTGTGTCTTTTGGGACATAATATAATCATGTCCAATCACCTTTCCTAGATAATTTAAAGGTCGTTCATGTTGAACTTTATCAGGAGCTATTATTAACCCAAATTTTGTTAATTGTTCTATCATATCCTGTAATATTTTCTCTGTCTTTTCTCTAGTTTCCTCAGCCATAAGTATATCATCCATATAATGAATAATATATGCCTCTGGATATTTTTCTCTAACTTTTTCTATAGCCCTCTTTCCATATTGTTGACATAAGGTAGGGCTGTTTTTCATGCCCTGATGTAGCACTTTCCATTGGTACCTATTATAAGGTTGTTTAAAATTAGCTGAAGGGACACTGAAAGCAAATCTCTTGGAATCCTCTGGCTGTAATTTTATTGTAAAAAAGCAATCCTGTAAGTCTATTATTATTATATATCTACCCTGTGGGATTGCAACAGGAGAGGGCAGGCCTGGTTGAAGGGCTCCCATGTCATGCATGGTCTTATTAATTGCCCTTAGATCTTGTAATAATCTCCATTTTCCTGACTTCTTTTTTATTACAAAAATTGGAGTATTCCATGGACTAGTAGTCTCTTCTATCCTTCCTTGACTTAATTGTTCTAAAACTAAATCCTGTATGGCTTGAATCTTTTCTTGAGTTAGGGGCCACTGATTAATCCATACAGGGTCATCACTTTTCCATATTATTTTGTCAGCATAAAGCTGTTCCTCAGTGGCCCCTATGAAAAATTTTGCTCCTTCGATGAGGAGTCTATTTGCCCTATTTGAACATTCATGTCCTGCATGATGTCCCTACCCCATAAAGAAAAAGGCAAGCTTGGGATAACATAAGGTTTGAAGTGGCCTTGCTGCCCTTCACACACCCATTTGAGTTTCTGAGCTGACTGAGCTACATTAGAAGCCATCCCTAATCCTATTAGGGAGGAAGAAGTCTCTTGCACTGGCCATGCCGTAGGCCAATCTTTTCCAGCTATACAGGATCTGTCAGCCCCTGTGTCTAGGAGTCCTGTTATTTGTTTTCCATTGACCTTAATGTCCTTGTAAGGCCTTTCATCTGTAATTTCCAGAACCCAGGCTACAGTATCTGTGATGCCAAACCCTCCTTCTCTGTTTTGAGTCAAGGTGGGATTAGGCAACTTTAAATATGAAAGTAAAAGTATCTGGGCTATCCTCTGCCCTTTATGAATTTGAATAGTCTCTTTTAAAGACCTTATCATGACTTTTATAGTGGTAGGACTGTCTGAGTCTATTACTCCTGGTAAAACCTCAAAATTCTTTTTATAGTTTGAACTCTGGCCCATTATTAGGCCCATTACTCCTGAAGGGAGTTCCCCTTTTACGTTTGTCTCTAACAATACAACCCCATTATCTCGGGATATGATATGATCTTGAGTGGCAGCCAAGTCCAATCCAGCACTCCCTGGAGTGGCTCTGGGCAAGTCATGAATAGTTTGCTTTAGTTCCTCTCTTGGGGAGGGGCTGAGAGGTTGCCCCTCCGTCCGTTTTTTGTTTCCTCTTGAAGAGGAGTTCCGTCTTTATGGAACTTAGATCTACATTCACTTTTCCAATGGTACCCTTTTTGACACCGAGCACATAACTCTGGTGCTTTTCCTAATCCCTTCTGTTGCTTTTGAGCTCTACACTCCTTTTGAACGTGGCCTGGTTTGCCACAATTATGACATACTCTTTGTTCAGGATTATATCCTGAGCCTCTGGTTACCTTTTTCACATATGTTTGAAAAGGCGTTTCTTTTATGGCAGCAGCATACGCAAGTCCCTGTATCATAGCAGGAGAAGCATCTATGCAAGCCTTAACATAGTCTTGTAGGCCTCCTGTTTTCCTCACTGGCCTGATTAATTCCTGACACACAGTGTTAGCATTCTCCCATGCCAATTGTTTGAGAATGATTTGAGCTCCCTCAGAAAGAGGGAACATTCTTGTAATAGCTTCCTCCAACCTAGCTATGAATTCCTCATATGGCTCCTCAGGCCATTGCTTAATTCCTGATAGAACAGTGGTCTTTCCTTCCCCTAACTTTTTCCAGGCTGTAATAGCAAGCTTAGTGATGGTTTCTAAAATCTCCTTTGAGAGTTTAAGTTGTTTTCTAATGTCTGCATAATCCTCCTGACCAGTTAACATGGAGACTGTAGGCTTAGGGCCTGAATTTGTGAATAATCGCCTTTGCACTTCTCCTTTAACAAGGTCCTCATATTCTGTTCTCCATAATATGTGTTGCCCCGGGGTTAGCACTGACTTTGCAGTTTGATACCAATCATAAGGAGTTAGCCAATCGGTTGCTATGGAGTCAAGGATTGTTAAAGTAAAAGGGGCAGAAGGACCCATAGTTTATACTGCTGTTTGTAATTCTTTTAGTAATTTTAAGGATAATGGCTCCCACTGAGGTGCGCCATGGTCTAGGTCAATAACAGGGAAAGTGAACGTAGTATCACCGAGCTATTTTGCCTCTAACATAGCTACTCAAAAACCTGTGAGCGGAAGTGCGGGCGTTTTCACTTCTTCAGTATTATTGTCCCCGTCTCTATCTAAATCTATACATGGTTTTTCCCTATTATTTAAGTTTGTAGCTTTCATCATTGTGCCATAGTTTTGACACTGATTGGAGCTCTTTAACTCAGAGGTTTCTTTGACTGCGGGACGTGCCTCCTCGGCTAAGTATTTTTGCTCAGTCTTCTCCTCCATAAGATCTCTTATCTGAGTCCATAATGAATAGACTGTCATAGGGACTGCTGCTCAGCCATGAGCTCGGTAGAACTCTTTTATCCCTTGTCCTACTTTTTGCCAATCTTGTAGAGAAAGGCTGCCTTCCTCTGGGAACCAAGGGTTAGTTTGTAACACAAAATTATAAAATTTTTTCACTGTTGCTGTGGAGGTCTTAATGCCTCGTGCTTTTAGCATATGTTTTAAGATAGAGACAAACTTATTCTTATTTTTAGAAGATGAATTCCCCATGATTTACTCGTTATCTTTCTCAGTCACAACTGAGGGGCCTACAGTACCCCAACGAGCTTCTGGCTACTATTCCAGGTGAAAGGAAAAGAGAGAGAGATGCTTACCTCCCAAGGTTCCTTGACTGAAGAAACTGCTTCGTGCCCTGCTCTGTGCCCCACGTTGGTCACCACCTGCCGCGGACCGGGTTCTGTCGGGACGACGGAGGACACCTAGGGGAGGAACTGGAATAGGTGGGGAGATGGCAAACAGACAACTCACACACAAGAGGAGTGGATGCTGAGTGCTGAGTGCTGAGTGCTGAGTGCTGAGTGCTGAGTGCGATTTAATGCAGAGGATAACAAACTTTTATAGCAAAAAGTCTCCATAAGAAAGGGCAAAAGGTTACATAATCTTGCTGCAGGGCTTCATTCTTGGGCGGTCACCAGCTGGTCGCCTGAAAGGGCAAAAGGTTACACAACCTTGCTGCAGGGCTTCATCCTTGGGTGGTCACCAACTGGTCGCCTGATAGGCACTTGTTTCCGGCTTATCTCTAAGAAATATAATGGGTTTTGATGTTTGTCACCAACTAACCATTACCTTATTTCTATAGAGGCCTTAATTGTCCCATAAGATCTTTTCTCTTCCTTCTTTAATAATAAACACCAAGGAGACTAGATTTAGCAAGTCTCTTAGTAAATGAGGAAGTTCTTTCTCCTAAGTAGTTATCTCAGCAATTGCCATACATTCTTTCTGTTCTAGCCGCACCTACAACTTTTTGTAAATCTCTTACAAACAATTCCTTCTGCTGAAGTGACTTTGTGAAACCCCCAATACTTTTATATTTGCTTATGACTTGTCTACTAGCCTCCATAAGAGGGGCTTTAGGTTAGCACTTAACTCTGGTGAGTTAGTCATATTTTTAAGACACTCATCAGATTTTGGAGTCGTCAACACTCTTAAGAAAGAGCTTTGTATAGGGAAACATTGACAATGAGCAAGTACAAAGAGCAGTAGAAACAGTAAAAGATTAATAGGCACTCTTATGAGGAAAAGATAGGCAAAAACCACATCTTTCCTAGGGGCTTTGCCAGCCTTTTCCCAGGAATAGGCCTCTTAGAAGCACTATTCTCCGAGGTAGACTTCGGTGAAGTCCCAAAACTTGGAGATAGGTTTCTGTAAAGCCCCATTCTCTGAGGTAGACTTCGGTGAAGTCCCAGAAACTCAGAGATAGGTCTCTGAAGCCCCTATCATGGTCTGATAGATGGTTTCCCATGCTAAGCAGACTCTACTGGGGTCAGCGTGGCAAAAATTTATTTAAAATAAGATGAAAATTGAGAGCTTTGTAATGTAGAAGCACACCAAAACTCTAGGTATATATTTTTCTTCATATGAGTATTTAGACTTCTATGAAGCTAGAAATTTAAACTACTTGCAAGTTAATAATGAACTTGTCACATTTACATGGATGCTAAGCAATTTGTGATACTCTTGGGTCAGAGGCAAAAGGCACTTAATTTTTACAGCAATAGTGAAGTTAGTGATGTGTGTTTGTGTATTTATATATTTGAAGTAAATCTCCGAGCCCTCAGTGGTACTGAATGAGGTAAAGATAGCCAGATGAAACCTAAATAAACAACGGGTTCTGAGTTTGAGCAACTGCAATCTATATAATGAGCAATAGGCATGCCTGAACTTTACTCTGGAGGATGACAATAGCTTAGAAACAGCTTGTAAAAATATCTTTGTAAATATACTATAGAATAAAGAGCAGCTAGTGTTCACTTGGAGATATGCAAATACTTGAGACTGCTGTGGAATTGTTCTTTTTGTTTTGTTTCTTGAATATTCCTAGCTACCAAGACCCATACATATTTCTCATAATAAATACATAGCTCTCCTTAAAAGTGAGGCATGACAATTTGTTGAGATTACTTATTCTTTTGCTAGCCCTAAGCCTTAAGAAGAAATAGGGACTTAAATCCTATCTCGAGTACAAATTCTACAAAAGAAATAGATGGAGTTCATATTTTACACATCTAGAAACTTTTCTCTTAGAGCCATTTTTTAATGCAGGTGTGGAAGAAATTAAGGAAAAAATAGATCCACAAACATATTTTATGAAGATATTCTATGTATTTTAACAGTAATAAAGGATTACATTTCTGTATGTTAGCGTGTGAATATTTACAGAGTATGTACAGAAAACTGAAGTTTATTCCAGAACCTATCATGGAATAGAATGTAGCAAAATTTCTATATATTACTTGTATATTTATAGAATTCACCTGTCTGATTTCTCTCCTATTTTCATAAACAGAGCACCTGTTTTACACTTTGAAATACATTTTTCTACCTACAGCATTCTAGACACTTTGCTGTCTACTAAATATAGAAAAGATTCATGCACAACTCTCACCTTCAAGGAGCAGTTCTCAGTATCCCAAGTAGCTTGTGTTTATCCCCACCCCTTTCCACCCAGCTGTCAATCTAGGTGAGTGATGACTGAATTCTATAAGACAGAAAAACTCAGATAATTCACAGACATGCAGTTAGTATCCAATGGAACTTTCTTCACTTGGATTATGTATATGTATATATATATATATATATATATATATATATATATATATTTTTTTTTTTTTTTTTGGTCGGCCGTGGGGCTTGAACTCTGGTCTTGGGCGCTGTCCCTGCACTCTTCAGCTCAAGGTGAGTACTCTACCGCTTAAGCCACAGTGCTACTTTTGGTTTTCTAGTGGTTTATTGGAGATAAGAGCCTCACAGACTTTCCTGCCTGGGCTGGCTTTGAACCGAGATCCTCAGATCTCAGCCTCCTGAGTAACTAGGATTACAAGTGTTAGCCACCTTTGCCCAGCTTGGATTAAATTTTGTCACTATCTTTTCGAGAACTTCAGCGTCCTTATTTGGAAACTGAGCTGTCCAGCTAACAGTGAGTAGATGAATCTCATTATTTAAAATTTCATTTAACTTAACTAAAATTGGAAGAATTAATTTCTCAGACACTATTCACATTTTATATTCAGTAGCTACATGTAGCCAGTGGCTAGTCTGTTAGACAATACATGTATAGAATATTGCCATCATCACAGATTTTCTGTTAGAACTGTTTTAGAGCATGCTTCTGGTTGTTAAGGTATGGCCCATGTTTATATACTACATATGCTCAATAGCGGTACTCAGACTGAAGATCAGACCAGAAAGGCAAGACACCCGTAAAGTTAAAATATAGTTATAAATTGTTCTACATAGGCACATTCATTTGTGAGGAGGAAGAGGATCAAACCATCCACATCAAAAGAATCAACCCTCTCAATTTTAGGACTGAATAGGTGAACATTTCAGAAATTCTTTGCAGCTTTGTTTCTGTGATTGAAATTGGCTGTGGTATTCTCAATGGTGATTTTTTTGGAAAGTATAAATCTGTAATTACCACATTAGCTCACAGAATAATTATGGTTTGTGCTTTGTAAATGTCATTTGGTATTTACATGTGACATTTCAATTTCTCCTGGTATCAATACACCACAAATATCTTTATATTGTTTCTGAGTTATTTCTTTCATTAATTTTGATTCTTCTTACAGGAGGCATTTAAAAAATTAGTGGAAAAGTTAAGAGTTTCTTGTGTTTTATAATCCATTAGTACTCAGTAAGCTTAATAAAGAATGAGAATGCAAGAACTATGTGTGTAGAAATTTTATCTCCAATAACCTGTTTCCTTTCATTAATTATTGGAGCAAAGAGAACTGGCTCCCCAGAATCTCACCTTCAGAATTGAAGAATGAGTTGGGAATAAGGCAAGGAAAGAGAGACATAGTAATTTGCACTGATGTTGCTGTGCTGTCACAATGAACACATGTTCTCATGCAATCTTTTTGAATCCCACAGTTAGCATTTTTGTGGTTTTTATTAGTATGACAAGAATGACTGACTTTCCCAGACTGAGAGCTGGAAATGTGTGGGACACATCTATCTATGGAATCTTTCTCAAAATTGTGTATCATTCACTTTGGCTCTCAGTACCTTTTCCATCCTTGTCACAGGTATGTATTTCTACAAATGGAGAAGTTGGTTCATCATTTGCCTTTAAATGATCAAATTATGTGGATTTGGTGGATTGTGTGATTTGCTGTAGAAGCAAGGTATTATGAGTAGGACCCTTTGGTCACGTTAACATTTCTTTGTAGAATTCTTATTGGGACTCTTACTCATGGACTCGTGTAAATAATTCTCCCCATATTCCAGTCCAGTACAGTGGGGCAATGCATTAGAACTTTAAAACATGCCTATAATTCTTTTAAAATATAGTTTTAAATACAATAAGTAAAAGCTTTTGGCTTTCTTTTTTAGTTTTTTTGTTTTAATTTTATTGTCAAGGTGATGTATAGAGGGGTTACAGTTACATAATAAGGTAGTGATTACTTTCTTGTCTAACTTATTACCACCTCCCTCATTTTTTCCTCTTTCCCTCCCTCTCTCAATGCCCCACAAGTTGCACAGATCATTTTCAATATATTGTCACTTTTGTTTTTTTTTAAGTAAATGTTTATGTTGATCCCATTTTGGACTTCCACAAGGTGAACATTGGAACACACGGTTAGACCTTTCTGCCATGCATATATGCATATACATATTTTCCTACAACTTTGGGGTCATATATTTGTTTGATTATTCATTTGTTTATTGCCAAATTGGAGCTTGAATTCAGAGCCTGCACATTGTTCTCAGCTTTTTTTTTTCTTTCTCAAGGCTAGCCACAGCTCCACTTCTGGCATTTTGGTGGTTAAATGGATTTTCCTGTGGGGGCTGGCTTTGAACCATGATCCTCAAATCTCACCCTTATGAGTAGATAGGATTACAGGTGTGAGCCTACTTTATAATTTGACTTTTCATCGCATTATATCATGCTTATATTTCCTATCTAATAACATCCTAAGAAATTGCACTGTTCTAAGAACATCATTTATAATGATTACATGGGAGTCCAGTGCTTATAAATACCATAATTTATTGAACTGTCTCTACACTAAAAATCTTTGGTGTCTCCAAAATATTAAATGCATCATCAAATTTCTTTTGAATTTTTCATTCTAGTATTTATTTTTTATAAATAAGTATCTGCTAGTTGTTAGAAAGAACCAAATACAAACTTTCTTCTTACATAGTAATTCATCTTAACTTGGCTCATCTAGAAAAGTAAGTTACTCCTCTCTGCGAATTTATTCTTTTCCCATCATACAGTTCCAGTTTTGTACAATTTTATACACCTTACCCACTATAATGACTTTTCTAAAATCCCTCTTGCTATCATCCAGTTTTTGTAAAAACCTTTTCTAAGTTATTTCATTAATAGGAAGGCATAATTAACTAATATCAACTTAATGTCATCATTTCCACAGGTATTTGCATTTTAGCCTGTATCAAAACTTGATTCTAACAAGATTATACTTTAATGGTAGAATCCGAGCATCAATCAGGAGGTTGAGAGTATCCTCATGAACAAATTTCATCATGCATTGCTTATTTTCGTTTTAAGATTTGAAGGCTAAAGATTACCAGCTCATATAACCCCAGTCCCAGTGCCCTGCATCTTGTACATACATTTTTCTAATTTGGGAAGGGGCATGGAAATAAAAAAAAATGCTGAAACAAGTAGGTTGACCCATTGTGACAATGGAATGTATAAGACATTGAAAACGAACTTCACAACTTCGAGAGTAGGGGGAAGGAGGAGTTGGGGAAGTAGGGAGGGAGGGAATATAGAGGGAAAACAAAGGAAGGGTAACAATGCTCAATAGGAAATGCACTCATTACCTTACTCATATATCTGTAACAACTCTATACAGTATCTTTACAATAAATAATATTTTTAAAAAAGATTACCAGCTCATACTTCCACAATTAACTTGCTATACACCTTAAATACTTCATATGGCTCAAAATAGGAAACAACAAAAAGCAACTTTCAATATAGATTGTCCATTGTTGTAAAACAGAGATGCCAAATGCAGTGCCCAACGCTCAGGAATCCAGAGTACAATCATTAACCTCTAGAATGCTGAGTTGTCTTCTTTGGCTGGAAATCGCTTAATTTTATTATAGACATTATGCAGAAATGTCCTGAGACAATATTCATGGAGAATAAATAGTTCTTCAAAATCAGGAAAATTTTACCAAGTCAAAAAGAGGAAAACAAGACAAGAAAAATTCTATTCCTGGTTATATAAAAAATAGGATTGAACAATAGTCTACCAATAGTCTGAAGAAGAGAACAATTATTTAAGTGAGTTGTTATTACAAATGTAATAATAGAGTGATATGCATGGTAAAATAGAACCTGATGATGAGCCATGAACTCTGCCTTGGGAGGTCAGGAAAATCCTTCTTGCACAGTGTCTTGATACATGGGAAGGGAGAAAAAAGATGAAAAAATTATGAAGTTTAGTAGTCTCCAAATATTATGACCAAAGAAGGCAAAGTATCAGGAACAGGGTAGCAGTGAATCAAATTGGAGAGATGGAAATGGCCATGTAGCTTAGTGTTGTTGCACTTGCTTAATATGCACAAGGCCCTGGTTTCAATCCCCAGCACTAAAAAGGAAGGAAGAAAGAGACAAAGATAAAGATATGTGAGGTGGGCCTAGCATCATCATAGAAGTTTTATTCTCTAGCTCAGCATTTCATACTGTTATTTACACATTATTACTGCATGGGAGATTTAAAAGTACAGTTGCCCAAGTCTCAGCCATTTGTATTTGAGTGGGTACAAATGTATCAACTTCAGCTGATATGACTTGGCAGCAGCAAGGATAGAGATATCATGGTAGCCCATATGAGTGTAGAACATGGAACAAAGTTCGTGAGCCTTTTATTTCTGCAGAAAAATAAATGCACATGGTATGTCAGCCTAAGTATGGATATAGTTTAGTCTGCATTTAAATGTACAAATATACCAATTTTGCAAACTTGGGTAAATTACCTACTTCTCTTTCAGCCGTAGTTTCCTATTTTGACATGGGAGCCAATGAGACTATAGTGAGAGTGTTCATAAAGTGTTTTCTGGCTATGCATTTTAAAATTTATTATAACTACCTTTAGTTGACTTGTTTATATAGTGTAAATTTTCACCAGGTGCTGAAGAGTAAAGCAGACGAGGATCAACTGTCTTGTCTTAGGTCTCTTGAGTACTTGATGTCATTCTTTACATTCCAAAAGTTTTGAAGTCAGAGTTGGACAAGAAGGCAGTTTTAAAACTTTTCCCTATGGAGTCTTAACATTTTTCAACATCACAGGGACTCTGGAAAGATGGAAGAATAAAACATAGAGAAACCACAACAGTCCTTTTCAGCTGGCTTACTGTTCGTCCTTTTGACCTATGATGACAAATTACCAGACACTGTATTGGTTATAAATACTAAATTTATTTCTACATTCTGGAGCCTGGTGGTCCAAGATTGCAATGCCAGCATAGTCAAGATTTTTTTTCTGAGTTATACTCTGTATTAAAGATCAGGAGTGAAATCTATTTGGTTTTGTTTATTTAAATCCCATTCATGAAGGCTTGCCTCCATGACTTAATTACCATCCACATACACACAAAGGACCACTTCTATAACATTACATTTGAGATAGGATTTCAATAAGTGAAACTGGATGAAGGGTGTAAATAAATGCATTGTCCTTATACATTCGTTCCCCCCACCCCATAAGATTGTGAATCTAAGAACAGGAAGATCCAGACATTGAATGATCTTAAAGCTGACCTCTTGGCCACTCTGTGATTTTGGAGTATTATATTGATCTGGCTTATTCAATTCTCTGCCTTCACTACAACATTATTTGGAGAATACATAAGATAATTACACTAAGTGTGTAGTTATCTAGAGAATTATTTCATATTATTTACTTTAAATTTTTTTGTAGGTACTTGGGTTTCAATTCAGAGCCTTGCATTTGCCAGGCAAGCACCTTACCTCTTGAATCATGCCACATCCAGCATGCTTTGGTTGTTTTTGAGATAGAGTCTTGCATTTGTTTATTCCTAGGCTACCTGGATAGTGAACTTCCTAGTTGGATGTCCAACACAGGTAGGAAGACAAGCCATACATTGGCACACCCAGCTTTTATTGATTGAGATGGAGGTCTCTTGTATGTTTTCCAGCTTGACTTTGAACTCCGACTATCCACAAGTCCATTTTCAGAGTAGCTAGGATTATAGGTATAAACCATCTCACTTGGTTTCAATTATTTATGTTTATGAAAAGTCTGAAAGCTATGAGAAAATCCCCTAGAGTTTACTAACCATATCCCAATTCTAGGTCATATACTCATGTTTATTCTGCTACAAGCTGTGTTTTCATTTTGTTTTATATAGATATATGGCACATCAAGAATAAAAATATTATTACTAATGCCAATTCAAACAGCTGTGACTATCTAACTTCTATGTGTGGATTTATGTTTTCTGGAAAAACATCCTGAGCACATGTGCCAAAAATCTGATAGTCCTTACAAGCAAAATTTTGTTTCCAGTATGATCAGCATTTCGCAAATTGGGGTTCCATGCCTGTAGAGGAGACAGGTCACGGAAATTCCCTGCTTGTGACCCTAAAATAATTCTGTCCTGTTAAAATAGCAGAATGGTAAAAATTTGTCAAACTTATTATATGGGAACTTTCTTTTTTTGGGGGGTGGGGGAGGGTCCGGTTGTGGGCCTGAACTCTTGGCCTGGGTGCTCTCCCTCAGCTCTTCTTCTCAAGGCTAGCACTCTACCACTTGAGCTACAGTGCCGCTTCTGGCTTTTTTTTCTGCTTATGTGGTGCTGAGGAATCAAACCCAGGGCCTCATGCATGCAAGGGAAGCACTCTAACACTGAGCCACCTTCCCAACCCCTATATGGGAACTTTCTTGACCTGATATGGAGGACTGCATTAGAATGAAAGTATTTCCAGTTGCTCAATAATCATCAGTACTTCTGCTAACAATGAATTATTCACTAACTTCTCTTTAGTTTCTAATTCTCTGCTTCTGTAACTTCTTTCTCATTTTTTTTCCTCACTGAAGACTGCAAATTTGTGATAACTTCAGTTTTGTTATAGCTTTCAAAATATTCCTGTTTAGCCCACATTCTTCATGCCTCATATTCCATATCATAGTGTTTTTCCTTAACAAAATTATTTGTCTCAGCCAGGAGAGGTGACTGATGCCTGCATTCCTAGGTACTCAGGAGGCTGAGATGTAAAGATTTTGGTTGGAAGCCAGCCACATATTTTCTATCTAAGAGGAAACTGGGTACCACCTAGTAACCTAAAACTATTATTTCATATTTAGTATAATAACATCTTACAAATTTAAAGTTATTCATTTGATAACCTTAAAAGAAACAAGGAATTAAACATGAATTTCTCTCAGGAAACCCGAGTCAACATCTTAGGCTTTTTAGAAGCTCTAGAGGGTTGGGATATAGAACTGTGGTAGAGAACAAGCCTAGTATGTGCAAGGCCCTGCGTTGGATCTTCAGCACTGAAAAAAGGAAGAAGTATAAGAAGAAGAAGGAGGAGGAGGAGGAGGAGGAGGAGGAGGAGGAGGAGGAGGAGGAGGAGGAGGAGGAGGAGGAGGAGGAGGAGAAGGTACAGAATCAAATTTATCCATATTGTATTTAATGAGTAATTGTGGCAAAATAAGAAGGTCAAGTTTCTGTCTTTTTATCTTTTTAGTAGTTCCTGATTAGCCTCTGGAGATACATTCCAAGTGAGTACGTGAAATCAGTGAAGTACTTTATACAGTTAGCCCTAGGTATCCAGAATTTCCACATCTTAGGAGTTCAACCAACCAGAAATTTAAAATAGGAAAAATTTGTTGTTCCCTAAACAGACAATATAGCAACTATTTACATACCGTTACATGTATGCTTGTAATAGATATAACATTGATGTGATTTAAAGTGTAACTTAGTTTGTATGAAATATTATGCTATTTTCTATATGGGACTGGATCCTATGCTGATTTTAGTATGCTCAATCAGTTCTGGAAGCAACCCTATAAATACCAAGGTGACCATATATACTATGATTTTTCCCAGACAATTATAGCTACAGTAAAGCTTAAGTTATAAATTAGGTTCAGTAAGACAATAATAACAGTAACTAATAAAATAGAAGAATTGTAACAATATTCTGTAAAAATGTAATGTGAAATGGGTGTGGAAGTGCACACCTGTAATCCTAGGAAACAGAAGCTAATGCAGGAAGATAATGAGAGAAATATACAGTGAGACCTTACATCCAAAAAACCAAAAATAAAAAACAAAAAAGGTATTATATGAATGTGTTCTCTTCCAAAATATGAGAGTTTTCCATTTAATCTACTCAGACCACAGTTGATCACAGGTAACTAACTACAGAAGGGTAAATTACAGTGAAGGAGACTACTGTATAATTAAGTGTTGTGTAAAGAGAAAGACCATGTCCTATTTAAAGGTTCTGTTCTGAGAAGAAAAGCCATGCACCTTTCTTTTGACTTTTTCTGAAACTCTCTGACATTTCTCCCCTCCTACCTAACCACCATCCCACCTGGCTTGTGGAACGGAAAAGCCCTCAAAACTAGCTTGGCTGTGGAAGAAGACAAACATTCTATTCCTGAACAATCAAGCATCTTGCAGCCTGTTTCACTCCTCCTATTTGCTTCCAGATGCCCAGAAGACCCTCCTTTGAAGACGTATTCTGTATTTTCAGTTGAGTGAGATAAATGACTTTCTTAGAAGACAATGTGACTTTGAAGATTGAAATTGAGAAAGGAAATCAAACTCTTCCATCATTTTTTTACTAAGGGCCAGAAAAAAATGATAGGTTCTTACCTGCTGAGAGCAAGCAACTTTTGCATTCTGTGCTAATGAATTTAATCTTGATGCTGATGTGAAATGTGTCCTGAGCCCTCATTCCTTACTTTCTGAGAACACCACCCCTTCAGAAATTCTGATTTGTGATGTGAATATTTACTTCCTATAAAAAGTAGTTGCTTTGATATTTTGATTTTGTGAAGGCTGAGTGAGTTTGATATTGTTCTCTCAGTTAAATTATAAGCATGTAAAAATGAATTGAACCTGATTAACTGAAGTTCTTTCTGCCCATTTTCTCTGATACAGATTTCTATGATTTGGAGAGTCTATATTTTAAGTCATTTTGGATGCCTAAGTAGGTCTGTGATTGTGGATGAGTCAATAAGAATTGAGAATTCGCCACATTGACTTTGGAGCAAAGACTTACATCTGGTAACTGGGCAATGATTCAGAAGACAGCTGAGGCTGAAGCTATGAGCCTTCTTGCCTGTGTTCAGCTCCCAATCTCTTCAAACACACCCCTCACTCCCATGTGGTGGTTTCTTTTTCTATCCAAAGGGTTTCTGGAGCTTCATCTTATTCTGGTTTGATAGTATGCCAACATGAGAAGAGTGAAAGCAAGCAAGGCAGATGTGGCAGAGGGATTTTATCTGAGGCTCCATCACACTTGAGAGCTTCTGGCTGAAAACTCCAGAAAGACAAAAGTGAAGAAACAGCTAAGAGAAAATGTAAGAAAGGAAGCCACAATGCTTAAGCCTAAAAACAGTTTCTAGGATAGGGAGACTCAGGACTTGGTGTCACCTGAGGAGAAGCTCGTAGAAGAGGGACTATTCAGGAAGAATGAGAAGGGGACAGAAGAGAGAAAGGCCCAGATTACCTAGTTCTGGGACCTCAATGTGAGCTTAATTATACTGTGGCAAACCAACCCCAATGACGCAATAGCTTACAACTTTCATTACTCTATCATGCTATCAGCCTAATCTATGTCCACTTCCACTCAGCATGGTGTCCATTCTGTGATTCAGACTGACTGCTGGAGGTTCCCAAGGGAAGAGAACAGTGTGAAACCACATGACTAAAACTCAGAAAAGACACGTCATCACTTCTCATATGTCATTTGTCAAAAAGTTAGTTTTACAACCAAGCCTGATAGCAATTGGGATGGGAATACATATTGTGAGCATTATAATAATATCTATTATTATTGTCATATAATAATCACCAAAGGGAAAGAGATGATATTTCTCCCTTTTTAGGAGTATTGGACAGGGCATTCTGTAGAATATTCTTCAGTTGGGAGCTCTCTGAATCTTTTCTCATAAGATTGTGGCTATGAGGTTTCGGGGAGGAGAATTACAGAGAAAAAGAATGTTCTCAATCTGGGCACTGGTAGCTCACACCTATAATCCAAGCCTGAGTTCTGAGGATTATGATTCGATGCCAGCCTGCGCTGGGAAAATCCATGAGACTCATCTCCATGTAACCAAAAAGAGCCAGAATTGGAGCTATGGCTCAAGTGTTAGAGCACTAGCATTGTCGGTTGGGGGGGGAGGGGTGGAGAGGAGAAAGCTCAGGGACAGAATCTAGGCCCTGAGTTCAAACCCAGGATTGGGGGGTTGGGGAAAAATGTGCTCTCAGTGCATGAAATCAAGGGTGTATATCAACATCACTATTGATGTTAACTTCGGGGTAGAGTTGATCACTGTTATTCTGGAAATGATTTGTTCCACTCTTCTCTGTCCTATATTCTTTTAAAGAGGCAGCTATGCACAATCTAGACCTAAGAGGTATGGATTGCACTGATGCACTGGTTTCATTCTTTTTCTACTTAAAAAATTATACTTACGTACTTGTACAAAGGAGTTCTAATTTAACATGTCACTTTGTGAGTATAGTACATCTTGATCAATGTCACCACTTAGATCGTTCTTCTCCATCTCTCCCAACTCCATGCCCTCAATTTACCTGATTATATTTTC
>NW_027204847.1:0-19919 GCF_024711535.1 Dipodomys merriami
CTCTTTGCTTTAGCTTATTATTTAATCATTAATGGTTTTATAAAACAAGTTCCCCAAGTTCCCCAAAGTTATGATAAGCAGCTTGAAGACAGAAAAATGCTTTTGTGACTTTTGTCTCTTCTAGCATTCCAAACAGTTCACTCTTTCTATCCTAACTGTCTAAATAAGGATAAGTCAAGGGGTATCAGTTCCAAAAAATGAAAATCAAGCATATACATTAGTATACAAATATATTTACTGACACAAAAACTAGGAATTGCAGTTTAAAAGAACATGAGTGGAATGGGTAGCTGTGGGGTGGAAGTTTAATGAAGGGGTTATGATCAAAGTACATTTTGTGCATCTATGAAAATCTCACAATGAAGCCTATTATTTTGTACAATTAATTTATGCTAATAAAAATTAAAATTAAAATACCAAGAGGTGGAATAAATTTAACAGGGTAAACAAATGACATATGATGAGAATGAGAGTAGCCTGTTTCAGATTCTCTGCTTACCCCTGAGAGCTGCCAGAACTGTTCAATGGACTGGTCTTCATAGCACTAGTAGGTGAAGGCACAGACATGCTGTTATCACTGTCCATAGACAA
This sequence comes from Dipodomys merriami, assembly GCF_024711535.1. NCBI lineage: Eukaryota > Metazoa > Chordata > Mammalia > Rodentia > Heteromyidae > Dipodomys > Dipodomys merriami. The sequence continues at coordinate 592 of NW_027204847.1, forward strand.
ATCAAGGCTGCTGTCATTCAGAGCTGTTAACTTGACTCCTTCTGTTGAATGCTACAATCAAAACAGTATTTAATTAAATGACTATGCCAACCAGATTATTTTTTCCAGCCAGATATTTGAATTACAAAAAAAAACACCCTTCACTTACATAAGATTTTTACTAAAAGACACAGATCAGTATGTTTATAAAAACCCCAAGTGCCATAGTTCAGTGTAAAGGCAGACTTGGGAGTCACATGCCTCTTGACTTAACTACCATTCCTAAATGAAAGAAAAGTATTACATGAGCATGAATACTCACTATAAGACAATGCAAACTAAAAATCACTGCAATGTGAAAACACATAAACAACTGTAAGCAACTAATAAACATGACATGTTAGGATTAAATGCCTACTTCTTGCAAGTGGGATTAGAAGTGATTTTTACAATCACCCTCACACAAGTGCTAGTGGATCACACATGTAACCCTAGCTACTCAGGAGGCTTACATTTGAGGATCGCAGTTCCAAACCAGCAAAGGCAGAAAAGTCCCCAAGAGACTCTTATCTCCAATTAACCACTCAAAAACCAGAAGTGGAGCTGCTGTTCAAAACGGTAGATTACTAGCCTTGAACAATTGCTCAGGGACAGTGCCTAGGCCCTAAGTTAAAGCCCTACAACCGACAAAGGAATGAAGGGAGGGAGGGAGGGAGGGAGGGAGGGAGGGAGGGAGGGAGGGAGGAAGGGAGGAAGGGAGGAAGGGAGGAAGGGAGGAAGGGAAAACAAAGCAAAGAAAAAATCACCCTCCTGCCCATGGCTACTAACTTCAAACTCCTGGGCTCTAAGGATCCTTTCTGCTTTGGTCTCCAGAATGATAGGGAAACAAAGATGCATAATCATACCAACTATTTATAGCTTCCAAATTATCCACAGTAAACATAAGAAATTATACAAATTTACAGAATTATCAAATATAATTTATTGTCACTCATTAGTATTTTTGGGGGGAGGAGGGTCAGTCATGGGGCTTGAACTCTGGGCCTGGGCACTGTCACTCAGCTCTTCAGCTCAAGGCTACAGGTCTACCACTTGAGCCACGGTACCACTTCTGGCTTTTTCTGCTTATGTGGTGCTGAGGAATCAAACCCAGGGCCTCCTATGTTAGGCAAGCACTCTACCACTGAGCCACGTTCCCAGCCTACTCATTAATATTTTGAACAAATAAGCCTCTCTTAATAAAAGCAAGAGATTTCTAGTTTTCTAAATCCAATTTAGATTTCAAAATGGTATGTTTAGTGGTGTGTATTATCCTGTGAAAAACAAAAGCAGAAAAATTTTCTGAAAACTATAAAAATATCCACATACAGAATTTAATGTTCAAGTCAAAGCACTTCAAAACAGGCAATGCAGGAAACAACTTGACTCAAAAAGAAAACAAAAACAACATGAATGTTTTCATGGAGTTAAAGATAATTGGTAAGTGACACAATATTGTTATTTTTTGGTCAGTTGTGGGGGTATAACTCTGGGCCTGGCCTCAGCTCTTCAGTTCAAGGCGAGTGCTCTACCACTTCAGTTACAGCGCCACTTCTAGTTTTCTGGTGGTTTTAGTCTCACAGACTTTCCTGCCAGGGCTGGCTTTGAACCGTGATCCTCAGATCTCAGCCTCCTGAGTAGCTAGGATTACAGACATGGGTCTCCAGCACTGGCTACAATATTAATTTTTGCTACCAAGTGTTACTACTATATTACAGATTCCCTTAGCTTCATTACTTCCCCCAAAACATCTAACCTCAGTATTTACTTCTCTACAGAAACTTTTGGTTTGGGTTTTTTGTCTGTTTGCTTGCTTGCTTTCTGTGTTGTGGATCAAACTCAGGTCCTCAAATGTTCATAAACTTTCTACCACTGAAATATACCCCCATACCAATGTGGGTGTGGTTTAGCATTCAGCTGCCCCAAAGTCAAGATTAAATTCTAATCTTTTTTTTTAATTGTGGCAGTACTAGAGGATGAACTCAGAGCTTGAAGCGCTATACCACTTGAGAAATGGCCTCAGAAACTTACCCCTAAAAAGAACTCAAATGTAATTAAAATAGATCAAATAGCAGGAATGGTGGCACAAACCTGTAATCCCAACTCTTGGTAGGATCACCAGACCCAGGCCTACATAGAGAGACCTTGACTCAAAAAACCCAGTCCAGAAAAAAGAAGAAAGTACTAACTAGGTAAGAATTTGTAGGGGCTGGGAAAGTGGCTCAGTGGTAGAGTGCTTGCCTTGCATTCATGAGGCCCTGGGTTCTATTCCTCAGCACCACATAAGCAAAAAGAAAAAAGCCGGAAGTGGTGCTGTGGCTCAAGTGGTAGAGCACTAGCCTTGAGCTGAAGAGCTGAGGGACAGCGCCCAGGCCCAGAGTTCAAGCCCCACGACCGGACCCAAAAAAAAAAAAATCTGTAAAAGATTAGAAGTTACTATTTAGTTATAAAATAAAAGCATCTAATATATGAAATGGGTAACAATTCTTATTGAAAATGTTCCCAACCTTACTCTTCATCAGACATCAGAAGGATTTATTCAGTAAGTACTTACACTTAATTAGCATACTGAATTCTATAGAGAGACCAGCATGGCCAGGTGACTACTGTGCCACCACTAGGGATCATTTCCAAATAATTTTCTACCAAATTTTCTAATAAAAAATAAATGAAACAAAAAACATACTAGAGAAACAAGTACACATATGTTTCAATCATACATAGATCTAAAACTCAAGCTCTTACTATATGACTTTGAGCAAGTTTCTTGAACTTGCTTCTATTAAAAAATTCTACCAACATGCTGGCTAGAGTATTAACCACAAAAAAAACAACTTGACAACAAGTGCTTTATAAACTAGCTGAACAGAAGCTACATGCAAATGTTCATGCATTTAGAGTCCCAGACACTGGTTACTATTTTAACAATAAAAATAAATTATTTCAGAGAATACCATAGCCATTCAAAGTAACAGTGAACAGTCACTAAAATGGTAACTTAGATGATAGCAATATAGGTAAGCACAAAACAAGGATAGGTCAAAAAAATGTTACGTGGCACTAGAAACCTTTAAACTTTGTACAGCTACTTGAATAACAAAAAAGGCAAAATTAACGAACATTAGTTTAAAAAAAGTATGATTACAAGGAAAAGTATATAAACTAAAATACTAAGACCAATTATAACAAAATGAAATTAGGTTTCATAAATGTTTTTCAGCAATAAAATCCTAATCACAAATAACTCTGTATTATTCAACGTTGATTATACATACAGAAATATTACCTTAATATAAAACATATTAAAATACAGTTAAGCTATTTACTTACTCCAAGTATTAACTTACTTAATGACAAGTTTAACATTTAATAAAACAAATAGCTAATAATCTATTTCCAATCACTTCTGAAAATAAAACGTGTATGTACCTTTATACATTGCAAATTTCTGCTTAATTAACTGCTTTAACAGATCGGCAATATTGTATTAGCTCTGAGTATATATGGCTCCTGCTTAGCATATGCAAAATGAGGCTGTAAGTTTAACAGCCAGCACTGTCAAAGAAAACATCATATCTAAGTTCCTAAATGTTTCAATCCTTTAGGATTGGAATGGTGGCATACACCTAGAATTCCAGCACTCTGTATGCTAAAACAGGAGGATCACCAGCTCAATGTCTGCCTAGGCTACACAACAAGACCCTACCTTCAATTAAAAAAAAAAAAAAGTTATTTCAGACATTCACTACTACCCAAATATCATTATACCCATTCTTAAGCTTAACTGACGGCAATTCGTCACAGTAACAGAAGCCAGTGTAAGCAAGTCCTGTGTTAGGCAGTACTCTTAACATAGTTATTTACTCAGGTAAAAATATCATGCCTGGGGCTGGGAAGGTGGATGAGTGGCAGAGCACTTGCCTTGCATGCATGAGGCCCTGGGTTCGATTCCTCAGCACCACATAAGCAAAAAGAAAAAAGCCGCAAGTGGCACTGTGGCTCAAGTGGTAGAGCACTAGCTTTGAGCTGAAGAGCTGAGGGACAGTGCCCAGGCCCAGAGTTCAGGCCCCACAACCGGACCCCCCCCCAAAAAAAAAAAAATCATGCCTATTTTATCAATGAGAGCAGTGAAAAAAAAAATGTTTGCTAGATAAATTGTATGAGTGTTAGAGATAAAGCAGCAGAGCCTGAATCTATACTCCAGAGACCTCATGCTTAATTTCAATGCTATCATTTACTGTGTTTTGAGAAACAAAACATCATAAAAGCTCATTTTTCTTTTATATTAAATTCATTTCCAACTTCTCAACTCCAGGCCTAGTTACCATCCCTGAATACAGTGATTATCACTGTAACATGTTTTCTTTTATATTCTCCCCTAAACAAATTGTGTTTAAGCTTTTCATATTAAGAATCTGTGTCCATTTTTCTAATATATGCAGCTCTACTAAATTACTTCCACTGCTGTGTAAGTTCTCTATTTTTGAAATCACTTCAGAATAAGATTGTTACCTATATACTAAAAAATCACAGTATGCTCTCTGCAAGCCTAGAGCAGGTAAATGTCTCATAAGTAATTCAAAAGGAAGCATAAACACCACAACATTTCACCTTTTATAATCACTAACTTTTATTTTCTTTCTTTTTTAAGGGGGGCTGGCCTTGAACTCACAATCCTCCTGCATTAGCCTCTTCAAGCCAGGATTTACAGACATATAACAACATGCCAAACATATCTTTTAATGCTTAAACTATATAGATATATCACATTCACACATGCACACTCACACACACAAAATCCATTTATATTTGAAAATGCAATGTGTTCTATCCACATGTAACCAGACTACTTGGATTGTTTTCTGTTTAAAAGAATTCAGACATGTAGAAATTTAATGGCAAAAAAAAAAGACTTTTTTAAAATAAAGAGAATCCAGGTATGAACAAAATAAAGATATGAAGCATCACCAGTAATCTCTCTGAAGTTTGAGGCAAATATAAAAACAAAAAAACTGATTAGAGCATGATATTATATATTGAAACTATTCCATAACAGACTTCTTTACTACTGGCATTAATTTCCAATATGTTCTATTAACTAAACCTAAGTTCTGAAATACTGACAGGCTAGATGCATACAACATTATGTTAGCAATGCTGTTTAGGTACTTTCTAAATTTACCTTTTTCTTTTTCTGCAGCACATGGTTAGGTAGTAGCTGATGGAGTTGCTTTCTTTTTACATGCATTGCAGCAATTTTCATATCCACCTCAAACATCTTGCTGTTTATTGCTTGCCTATAAACTATACAATTAGAAATTGTTACAAAAATACAAACATTTTAAGTAAGGCAGATTTAAACTCAGAAGAGAGTATTCCAACTAGGGATTTCTTTTATTTTAATACCAATATTGCTTTATCAATAAAATTACCAGATCAAATAAATGCATCCGTAGTACTCACTAGGTACTATATTGAAAATGAACTATACAACTTGTATTGGGAATGGGAGGGAGAGAGCGAGGGAAAGGGTGTCATTGTCCAAAAATCAATGTACTCTTTACTTATGTGTAACCCTCTCTGTACATCATCTTTTAAAAAGTCTATTGTTGTTTCTTATGTTTATTATGTTCATCATGAGTCTTGAACTTTGGGCCTGGGCACTCTCTCTGAACTATTCAGTTCAAGGCAAGTGCTCTACAACATGAGCCACAGCACCACTGCCAATTTTCTGGTGGTTTATTAGAGATGAGTCTCACAGACTTTCCTGCCCAGGCTGGCTTTGAACTGTGATCCTCATATCTCAGCCTAAAAAATCAGATCAAGGCCTATCCCTAATCTGATATAATTCAGTGCTTTAAGTAGTAGCTTGGAGGAAAACTATTTTTTAACCTGTGCCTTTTAATGTTACTAGTGTAATATACATGTTACACCACTTATGTAACACATAAAACACAATGAATATCTAACTTCTTAAAACGTGTACCTAAATATACCCTTGTATAGGAATGATAAAAATGAGATATTTATATAATTCAAATAACAGAGATAACAGGTCAAAAAGAAATGTGAGAAATGGGTAAGCATAAATTTTCCCCATACAGGAAATTTCAGTCAGTTATCTTAACAAACACTGGTTGTGTATCTATATTGAGACCACATTCACAATGTTGTTCCTGGAGATAGAGCAGGAAATAAATTAAGACAAAAAAGTCTCACTGGGGGCTGGGAAGTTGGCTCAGTGGTAGAGCGCTTGCCTTGCATGCCTGAGGCCCTGGGTTCGATTCCTCAGCACCACATAAGCAAAAAGAAAAAAGCCAGAAGTGGCGCTGTGGCTCAAGTGGTAGAGCGCTAGCCTTGAGCTGAAGAGCTGAGGGACAGCACCCAGGCCCAGAGTTCAGGCCCCACGACTGAACCCAAAAAATTTAAAAAATTTAAAAAATTAAAAAAAATTAAAAGTCTCACTTGAGCCTTACAGGATTAACATTCTAGTACAGAGAATAGAAAAATAAAAAACATAAAACATACTCTGGAGAAATACTATGCAAAAACTGAGTAGGAAGCATAATGAAAATTAAGCCCAGTAACTTAAATTTAACTAAAAATTAGAAGAAAAAGCAAACATCAAGAATCAGACGTCCTGAACTTGAGGCTAGCTCTAATGATGTAGTATTAGGACAACAAGTACAAGGTCTTCAGTTCAAATCCAAACACACACACACACACACACACACACACACACACACACACACACACACACACACACACACACACACACACACACACACACACACACACACACACACACACACACACACACACACACACACACACACACACACGAGTGAGGGAGGAGTAGTGGGGGAGAGTGAAGGAAAGGAGGGGGGAAGGAAGAGGGAGAAAAGGAGGAGAAAAGGGAGAGAAAAAGAGAGAAACATATGGCTCAGCAAAATTTAAGAAACAACAAACAAGCCAAAAGAAAGAGGAAAGCAGAAAATTATACTCCCTCACCTGCAACTTTAAAAGTCCCAAACCTCCTGTAAGTGGTCCGTATAACTGGTATTAAAACCTATCTAACACCAGGTACTGGTGGTTCACACCTGTAATCCTAGCTACTCAGGAGGCTGAGATCTGAGGACCATGGTTCTAAGACAGCCCAGGCAGTAAAGTCTGTGAAACCCTATCTCCAATTAACCACCAGAAAACTGGAAGTGGCACTGTGGCTCAAGAGGTAGAGCACTAGCCTTGAGCTGAAGAGCGCAGGGCCAGAGCCCAGACCCAGAGTTCAAGTCCCATAACCAATAACAACAACAACAACAACAAAAACAAAAGTGGAGCTGTGGCTCAAAGCGGTAGAGCACTACCCTTGAGGAAAAGAGCTCAGGGACAGGGCCTAGGCCCTGAGGTCAAGCCCCACAACCCACAATAACAAAACAAAACAATAACCAAAAAAACCCTCATCTAACATCCCTAACTTCATTAGTGATTTTTCACCTTTTACTTTTGCTACTATGGGTATCAATGGTTCCCTGAAAAATGTTTGGTGATTAGCAAATGCTGTTCCAAGTACTGCAACCTTTAGTATTTCCTAATGCTATTAATGACTGTCTCCAAAACCTATGGACTGTATGGACTGTGAACTTTTTTTTTCTTTTTGGGTCCGTCGTGGGGCCTGAACTCTGGGCCTGGGCGCTGTCCCTCAGGTCTTCAGCTCAAGGCTAGCACTCTACCACTTGAGCCACAGCGCCACTTCCGGCTTTTTTCTTATGTGGGCCTCAAGCATGCAAGGCAAGGGCTCTACCACTGAGCCACCTTCCCAGCCCCTGGACTGTGAACTTGTAACAGGAGATGTTGTCAGAGAAAGTAAGATGACCACCATAGTGGGTAGAGGCTTGCAAACCACCATTAGGACTTGTATTTTTGTTCTTGGTGCAGCGGATAAGCCTTCATAGTGTTTAAGCAGTGCAAAGAACAATGACCCAGATAATTAAAAATAAATACCAAAAATACTTCAGAAACACCACTTCTTTGGTGTTCATGAATAAATATCGCCCAAAACAAACTATCTTAAAAGTAAATACCAAGAATCTCAATTTATTTCAAAAGAAAACAAATTTCATAATGGAGTAATACTAAGTAGGGGAAAAATAGCAATGATGTTTCCAGGGTTTCTAACTGGAAACAGCAGGAAGAGAAAGATTTGGGGGTAAACATTTGCATTATGGGCATATTAAACATTTTATTACCAAAGGATTCTGTTCAAATTGCCAAAATACAGAGCTTACTTACTTCCTTTCTAAAATACCTACAAGATTTGGGAAGTTTTGATGATTCATTGGCACAACTTTTAATGAGTAGTTCAGCTTACAAAGTACAAAACTAATTTTCTGTCAGGCATCTTAATCTGTCTGTTCACAATGAAACAAATTAAGAAAACCACAATTTTTACTTCAGAAACACCACTTCTTTGGTGCTCATGAATAAATATCGCCCAAATCAAACTATCTTAAAAATCTGTAGAATTGGGGCTGGGAAGGTGGCTCAGTGGTAGAGCACTTGCCTTGCATGCATGAGGCCCTGGGTTTGATTCCTCAGCACCACATAAACAAAAAGAAAAAAAGCCGGAAGTGGCGCTGTGGCTCAGGTGGTAGAGCGCTAGCCTAGAGCTGAAGGGCTGAGGGACAGCGCCCAGGCCCAGAGTTCAGGCCCCACGACCGGACCCAAAAAAAAAAAAAAAAAACTGTAGAATTTTTTTTGTAGTCACAGTAACTACATTATATCTAACAATATAGACAATTCAACCTAGAAAAGAATCATACGGCATGTCCTACTTACAATCCTAAAGGTAATAACCTATTTGGCAATTATTTGAATAACTTAATTCAATTTTATAAGAGTATAACTATCATGTTTATTAAAATCATTGTACCGCTGTCACTCAGTGACAGGAGTACATGTCTGGCATATCCAAGGCCCTGGGTTAGATCCAAATCCCTAGCACAAAAAGAAAAAAAATAATCTCACCTACTGATTTGGTGTGTTTACTTCCTAATTTTTTCATGTTAAAAACACCGTTGATGGCTATCAGAATGATTACAGACAATACTTATCCCAGTCAGAATTCAAAGGTGCAGCATTTCTAGTGATTCTTACACACGAGCGACATCACTCTACTGTTTTTCTGTTTTGTTTTTAATATATATATTTTGGTGCCAGTCCTGGGGCTTGAACTCATGGACTAGACGTGGTCCCTAAATTTCTTTTGCTCAAGGCTGGCTCTACCATTTGAGCCACAGTTCCACTTTCAGCTTTTTTAATAGCATATTAGAGATAAGTCTCAGAGACTATTCTGCCAAGGCTGATTTAGAACCCTATTCCTCAGATCTCAGTCTCCTGAATGGCTATATTACTGGCATGGTCCTTGATTTTTTTTTTGGGGGGGGGGAGGGGGTGCGCTGGCCGTGAGTCTTAAACTCTGGGCCTAGGCACTATCCCTGAGTTCTTCAGCTCAACGCAAATGTTCTACCATTTGAGCCACAGCACCACTTTTGGTTTTCTGATGGTTAACAGGAGGTAAGTCTCACAGATGTTCCTGTCTGGGCTGGCTTTGAACCTCGATCCTCAGATCTTAGCCTACTGAGTAGCTAGGATTATAGGTGTGAGCCACCAATGCCCAGCTTGATTTTTTTTTTTCTTTTTAAAAGAAAGCGTGGGCTGGGAAGGTGGCTCAGTGGTAGAGTGCTTGCCTTTGCATGCCTGAGGCCCTGGGTTCAATTCCTCAGCACCACATAAGCAAAAAGGAAAAAAAGCCGGAAGTGGCGCTGTGGCTCAAGTGGTAGAGAGCTAGCTTTGAACTGAAGAGCTGAGGGACAGCGCCCAGGCCCAGAGTTCAGGCCCCACGACTGGACCCCAAAAATAAATAAATAAATAAAATAATAAAAATAAAATAAAATAGAGCGTCTTACTACTTAAGGCAGGCTGGCCAGAAACTAGTAATCATTAGTCTTTCTCAGGTCCCCAAATAAATACCAGGATTACAGACTTGTATCACTATACCTGGGTTACCTGGACTTAATAATGTTTTATAATATCATTGTATTTATCCCCAGGGGCTACGTTCCCAGAGCACCAGGGTATGTCTACAAACCAGAGTACTGACTCATTTTTTTTTCTATACCTTCAACATCTAAGATCAAGCTTAATTAATTATGCACAGAGGAACTAGTAATTATGCACAGTGGGACAACCAACAATAAAAAAGAAGTTATGACAATATACTGGAATAAAAAATTTAGTGTAATTGGGATGATTTAAGATGCTATGTTTATGTGATGGAATAAAATAAGGTAAATAAACATTCTGACACACTATTAGGCTACTATGAAAAGGTTATCTGAATATAAGTACAGCAACACAGCAATTGTCTGATACAGAGGGGGATTACTAAGTGACTAGCAGATGAATAACCCCCACTGAGGATATGCTGTACACATAAATGATTTTAGTTTCCCAGACTGAATGAAGCAGGACAGTACAAAATTCCATCAGGATACTCCATACAGCTCACGTACTCTCTTTCATGTTCTGCTAGTACAAAGGGTTTGAACTCAGCATCTTGTGCTTCCTAGGTTGGCACAGTGCTGCTGAGACAGCCTTACAGCATGCAATTTGAAACCTGTGATTTCTGGAATTTTCAATTTAAATCTATTAAATCTATTGCTTGTGGCTAACTTTAGTAGAAACAGAAGTAAAGGAGAACTACTATATTTTGTTTTCCCTTTATAATAACTATAATTACCCTATATCACACTATTACAAATTCAGCTCCATCAATTTCTAAGGTTGATAATGATTTAGACAGTCAGACTCAATCTTACAGAAAAATCTGTAACATGAAGAGTTTTCTAATTCCATAGGGAATTGTAAACAAATTAAATTTAAAATGATTCTACCTTAAGTTTAAGTTCATTCCCTGAAGAGAAAGTCATCAATGTACAGTGCACATTGCTGAAACCATTAAGATAATTTTAATGTTTTCCCTTTTGTTTTGGTCAGATGGGGGTTTCAACTATGGGCCTGGATACTGTCCCTAAGCTCTTTTTGTTCAAGGCTAATGCTCTTCCACTTTTGAGTTCCAGTACCACTTCTGGATTTCTGGTGGCTAATTTGGAGATGAGTCTCACTGACTTTGTCTGGGCTGGCTTTGAGCTGCTATCCTCAGTTCTCAGCTTCCTGAGTAGCTAGGATTATAGTCCTGAGCCACCAGACCCTGCAAATGATCATTATTTACTAGTCTCAATTTAACTCTTTATGGCAAATATCACTAGGAGTTACCGTGCATATCACGACAAATTCAAAATACAAGCACTAGAATGGTTTAAACAAGTAAAGACATACCTGTATCTGTGAAAGACTGAATATCGTAAGTAAGATCAACACTGAGATTTTCAGAGTTCTCTGTTTTTTTAAACACCAACCCAATCACCCACATAGTGCGAAATTCTTCCCTGAAAAGAAGAGCATCACGTTAGGCAGAATTCATGAAAATATAGCTATTAATTGAGTTGACAAATCCCAAACCCAAAGTACATCAAAGTTTCAAAGTCCTTACCCACCCATACCTATCCTTTAATATTCCTGTGTCTAACCATTCAGACTTCGTAACAAACATCTGTGTTTCTTTTAGTGATGATTCTCAAGTATCAAAAAGACAGGAATATAAAAAATTGTTTTCAAGTAATGGGGAGAAAAGAACGTTTTTCTCAAGTTAGGCACCAGTGGCTCACACCTATAATCTTAGCTACTTTGGAGACTGAGATTTGAAGACCTCGACTCTAGGTGAGTCTGGGCAGAAAAGTTCCTAGGAAACGCTTATCTCCAATTAACCACTCAAAACCTAAAGTAGAACTGTGGATTCAAGTGGTCCAGCACTACTTTAGATCAAGAGAGTTCGGAGACAGGGCTGGGAAGGTGGCTCAGTGGTAGAGTGCTTGCTTCACATGCATGAGGCCCTGGGTTCGATTCCTCAGCACCACATAAGCAGAAAAAGCCAGAAGTGGCACTGTGGCTCAAGTGGTAGAGTGCTCACCTTGAGCTGAAGAGCTGAGGGACAATGCCCAGACCCAGAGTTCAAGTCTCACGACCGACCCCCCCCCCCCAAAAAAGAGTTCAGAGACAGTGCCAGGCCCTGAATTCAAGCTGACAATCAACATACATACATACATACATATATACATAATACATACATACATACATAAATAGTGAAATTAAATGGGAGACTAGGCTAGTTATATAATAAAATCTTGTCTGAACAAGACTATTTCAGAACTATGAAAAACCTAAGACCACCTAAGCAATTACTGTAAATACCATAAGCTTAAATAATCCTTCCACCTTTATTTTTCTGCTTATTTTTAGTGGCAATAGGGCTTGCTAGCCAGGGCTCTACCACAACCACAGGCTACTGCTGATTTTTTTTTAAATATTTACTACTAATACTCCATAAATCCTTCCAACATAGGCGTTGTCTCTAATTAATAAGAACAGCAACTGACCTATATTAACACCCTTAAAACAAAAGTCTAAGCTTGTACTTATTTACATGTTTTCCCAATGGTTCAGAATCCATCACAAATCAGATTATTTCAAGATCAAACCAAATCACTTCCTTAAGATAAAAAGCAAGAAATGACATTTGGTTTAACAGTTAACTTGGGAGAAAGAAAGAGACAGAGAGGGAAAGAGAGAGAGAAAGAATATTAAACATGTCCCTTCCTAGGTATTGGGGGCTCAAGACTGAAAACCTTAGCTCCTAAGGAAACTGAGATCTGGGAATCACAATTCAAAGCCAGCCTGGGCAGGAAAGCCCATGAGATTCTTTATCTCCAACTAACTACCACAACAGCTACAAGCGAAGCTGAAGCTTAAGCAGCAGAGAGCTCAGGAACAGCACCCAGGCGCTAACAAGTTCAAGCCCCAGGACCAGCATAAAAATAAATGAATTATTTCTAACAGTGTTAAAGCAGACCCGAAGAGTATTAACTATAATAATAGGCATGTCATCATTAGAAACTATTACAGAAAGTTTGTCCTGATTTTCTTCAAGAACATCTCATGTAAGCTGATGGAGAATCGAAGTTATAAATTGTGAGTTGGTTATGGGGCACATGTTAAGAATAGTGAGACTAGTTATAAAAACAAACTATAAGAACTTCTATGATTAAAGGATAGCAAAATGGATTACATACTTGTCAGGATTTTCTTTGGGTGCTGGAAATGACTGGGGATTCACATGAGCCAGTGTAATAAACTCGTTCTTCTCCAAGCTTCCAACCAGGATTCGGATTTTTGATTCAACCAAGCCCACCCTGAATAAATGTCACTTAGTATTAAGAAAAGTTTTTATTGACTTCATAAAAATTCTCAAATATGCAAACCAAATGTTCACATAAAAAAGCAGTATGTCATATATAACTAAAACACATACCCAGGCAGTTCAATTGGCTGAACTATTCTCCCAAATATAAAACCAATAGCCTTAAAATGAACCTAAAAATGCTGAGGTAGAGCAAAAGTAAGGCATGCTTCCTTCTCCAAACTGGAAGATTACTTAAGATAACTCCACTAGTGTTTAAGGAAAGATTAACAAGCTGAACCAAACCACTTTAAGTATGCAGCCAAGAAATGTTTTTATAAATAACATGTACAAAAAATGGTAAATTGTATATGGACTCTCTAATTCCAATGCTTTCATCAGAAGTAGTAAAGTTCCATTTATGAGCACACAAAATTGAGCGGGATAATGTTAAAGGCCGCCTCCAGCTTCTCCTGTTCCATGCTATCTGATTCATTCTGAAGTTTATTTTTTCTGCAAAAATTATTTTACTACTCACCATTCTAGGCGTTGTTTTTCCGTTGGTGCACTTGCTAGAAGTACAATATAATGCCTTTGAAGATAAAGACAACATGCTATTTATTTTATTTATGGGCTTTGTGTTGGATATTAAAACCACAATGAAACATATACTTATAAATCAACAACTTGGCAGCAGAGAGCCCTACAATCTCAATATGCACATAAAATCCTATGAGCCAAATTTCACACTTCTAATTACTGGAGTTATATTTTCCTGAATGAAAAAAGGTGATTTTATGAAGAAATTACCAAAACAAGTAGCTAATTTCCACATTAACAATTTTGCCCAATGACTCCAGTAACATCTAGTAACAGTGTTCTACCTATAAAGATAAAAAGGAGCTGTTCACAGGGATATAATCTTATTAAAAGAAAATGTTTTAATGAAATCAGAGCACCAGGGTTTTGTTCTTCAGAGTAGGTAAATACACATATCACATCAGAAAACTTCAAAATTAATTTAACCGATGTGGTTTTGTAATGTACTGGTATTAAAACAAACTGAACGCTGAAACCAGAACAAGACTTCCTCAAGTAGTATTAATAGTATAAATTTTTGAAACAAATACCTCTACCTTGAGGATAAAATGACTTCTATTCAGAATTCAATCGCAAAATAGTTTATTTCAGAAAATACCAAATTAACTATCTTTTGATGTCTTTTAAAAAAATCTATGCTGTCCCTGGAACATAAATTGTGGGTTATTACACATATTCGTTTTCCTTAGACTAATAAATAAAGTTCAGTGAAATAAACCAATCTACAATGACCTCATTGAGTGCTAAAAGGTAAATTTCATATTAATAACTTCACCTCATAAAAAAGCAAACAGAGCTGAGGGGGGTGGCTCAAGTAGTGAAGTATGTCTTAAGTTCAAACCTCAGTACAAAAAAAGAAAGCAAAATGACACCACCATCTGGTAGACACTAGCACAATGACAGAAAAAAAAATCTTATTCTTTCTTCTCAAACTATGAAGCTTAGAAAACCCTAATGTTTCTCTCACATTTCACAGTGAGATTTTTACCTTAAAACAAGTCTGAGAATCAAAATACAAACCAAAAAAAGCCACCACAAGATGGGCACCAATGGCTCACACCTGTAATTCTAGCTACTCAGGAGAATGAGATCTGAGGACCATGGATCAAAGCCAGCCTAAGCAGAAAAGTCACAACAATTTTATCTCCAATTATTCACTCAAAAGCCAGAGTGGAGCTGTGACTCAAAGTGGAAAGTGTTAGCCTTGAGCAGAAGAGCTCAGGGACAGTACACAGTGCCTGAGTTCAATCCCCACACTGAAAAAAAAAAAAAAAAAAAAAACACAGTTGCTAAAAAATGAAGATGCTTTCAGGCCATTTTAACGGTTTCATTTTAGGAATTTTAAAAATGTAAAATGTTTGGGTATTTTTTATTATACGTTTAAACGGCACACTGGCTATTAACTAGGCTTACAATACACTTAAAAAAAAAAAAAAGTTAGAAAGCCAGGCACAGGTGGCTCAGGCCTGTAACCATAGCTATTCAGCAAGGTGATCATCTGAGGATGATCAGTTTGAAACCAGGCTGGGCAGTCTGTGAAACTCTTATCTCCAGTCCAACACCAAAAAGCAAGAAGTGGAACTGTAGCTAGTGATGGAACACTAGCCTTGAAGGGGGAAAAAAATCTGAGAGAGAGTGGCCAGGCCTGAGTTCAAGCCCTAGGACCAGCAGCTAAAAGATAACAAAACAAATTTCCAGACAAACACTGTGGGCTCACGTCTACAATCAAAGATACTAAACAAGCTAAGATACGCAAGACTGTGGTTTGAGACAGCCCAGGCAGCAAAGTCCAAGAGATTCCATCTCCAAAGTAACTAGCTAAAATAGGACTAGAAGTATGACTCAAATAGTAAATAGAGTGACATCAAGCTCAAGACTGAGTTCAAATCCCAATAACAGATTTTTTTTTAAAAAAAGGCACTGCAACCCTGGATAGTTCTAACGCTGATCTGTAAAATTAAGTTAACAGTACCTTTTTCACTGGCAGAAGTATTGTGAAAAACTGACTGAACCTCAAGGTCTTATAACCATAAAACAACAGAGACAAATAGGCCAAAAGTGAAATGTACAGACTGGGAGCTGGTGGCTCACACCTATAATCCTAGCTACTCAGAAAGCTGAGACCTGAGGATTGCAGCTCAAAGGAAGCCCAAGAAGGAAACTCCTTGTTTCACCACATGGTGGAAATGGATACTCTTCATGACCATCTGAGTCTTCAAGGACAGACTAAACCATAAAACACAATGTTCTCTATATACAAAAGATAAAATATTTTAAAGTTTGAAATTGCTATCAATTTCAAAATTGTGATGCCTAGAGTTCAATTTTTGATTCTTAACTGAAATCCAAAGACGAAAAGGATTTTCTTCTATACAGTGTTTTATGTATAAATTTCATAGAAAATTAGTCATTACAAGTATCTCTAGAAGATACAAATTTTTTATTCAGGCACATTTAGCAAATGATTCTATAAAGCACATTATATTCAGTAAGAATAAGACAGAAACAAAGTGACATACAAGATACTAAAAATCCAACCTTGATTTTTCTATAAATCTGTACTTTACATGCTAAAATCAAGAAATGGTCATGTTTCCAAGGCTCCTATCAGAGCGGAGAAGTAGAAACACTTCAAAAGTAACATTTCTTTTTTGTTGTTGCATAAAAAAAGTGACAGCCCCTTCTCAATTGTCATGTCTCCAAAGTCTACATAAAATGTTTAAGGCAATGCAATTATCATTACCTCCCCCCCAAACTAACATTTTACAAGTTCCCAATAAATCATCTACAAAAACACCTATGTAAGTAGTTCTCCTGGCCATTTCATCTCAATACTTTACCTGAGTAGACCAGCTCAGATGTAAGCACTGAAAGAAAACCACTGTCAAAAGCCCTTAGAAGTCCTTTTATAATTCAGAGGTGAGTTACAGTTCACTGCCACCTTAAATATTTTAAACCAATTTTAAAGCTAAATTATTACTCATCATTATATACTTCAGAGAACACTGGGTTTCCCTAATCCTTTTTGTATTTAAGTGTAATGTCTAAAGTGAGTATTCACAATTCTTAATGCTGATTTATTTACTGCTAGTATTGGAAATATCCCGAAAGAGCAAAAGCAATTTCTTAGAGTGCTTCAAAACTTTTCAGAAGAGCGGGGACGTGGGTAGCTCACACCTATAACCCTAGTTACTAAGGAGGCTGAGATGAGGATTGTAGATCAAAGCTAGCCTTGGCAGGCAAGTCCACGAGACTCATATCTCCAATTAACCACCACCAGAAAAACAGAAGTAGAATTGTGGCTCCAAGTGGCAGAGTGCTAGCCTTGAGCAAAAAATACTCAGGGACAGTGCCCAGGCCCAGTTCAAGCCCCAGAACCAACAAAATAAAAATAAAAAATAAATTAAAAAAACTTTACAGAAGAACTCCATCTCTTTTCTCTCAAGGCAAGCTGATGACTCTTTCTGGAAGATGAGTTTGCTTTTTAAGACAAATAAAATTTCCTCTATGATACCCTCCTTTCAAAGAATAGCAACTATGTGTCACACAATTTTAAATCCCACACATACCAAATGGGAATATCTTCAAGTCATGCTATAAATAAAGCCATAATCAATTCCAATTATGAGAAAACATTTCAATTGTGTTCTACAGACAAGAGGGTACTTTATGAAGATGTATCTTAAAAATTCAAATTTGTAGCCAGGCACCAGTGGCTCACGCCTGTAATCCTAGCTACTCAGGAAGCTGAGATCTGAGGATGGAGGTTCAAAGTCAGCCTGGGCAGGAAAGTCCGTAAGATTCTTATCTCCAATAAACCACTAGAAAACCAGAAGTGGTGCTGTGGCTCAAGTGGTAGAGCGCTCACCTTGAGCTGAAGAGCGCAGGGACAGCGCCCAAGCCCAGAGTTCATGCCCCACAACAGACCAAAAAAAAAAAAAAAAAAAAAAAAAATTCGAATTTGTTGCCAGGCACTGGTGGTTCACACCTGTGATCTTAGCTACTCATGAGGCTGAGTTCAGAAAATGGTGGTTAAAAGCCAATTAATCACTCAAAAACCAAAAGTGGAACTGTGGCTCAAAGGGATAGAGTGCTAACTTTGAGCAAAAAAGCTCAGGGACAAGACCAGGTCTTGAATTCAAGCCCCACAACCAACCAAAAAGAAAAAGAAAAAAATTCAAATTTGTGAATACCTTCAAAAACTTCAAGACAGTTATCAATAGTATCTGAAAGAGGGCCACTTTTATCACGTTTTCAAATGTTTAAGTTTTCCTAGGATATAGGTAAAATGTAAATTTCCCAAAATAAATGTTACTTTTCTCCCATATACATAGTCTTTATACTTAGTCTTTATGTGATAATGGAGTTTAAATTCAGGGCTTGCTATTGCTAGGCAGGTGCTGTATCACTGAACCATGCAATTATTCCTTAAATCTTTTAAAATAGCTTTAAAAAATTGACTTTTTCAAGGTTCAGTGAAAATATCAAAATATTTTTTGCCCAACATTTTCTTTAGAGGCACTAGTTTAAAAAGAAACATTAAACAAACTTTGAAAGGAAACACTAGTCCTAATAATGTCAACAAAATGAGCAGCAAGGTTTGTTGAATGCCAATACAAATCTTAAAGGAAGCTATTAAAGCAGGTATTTCCAAGAATCCCATTCTTTCCATCTCTTACTCCTCGAAGAAAGACAGGAAAAATAATTCATGGTTGAGTCTCAGGATTTGAAAGCAGCCAGGTATTTTTCCATAAAACATTTATTCTCCTTACATGAAATTATCTCTCTTATACTGTTTCAAAAGAATCAGTACATTTTAAAAACTGAGTACATTAAATGTTCAAAGATACTTCCTCACTCAAAATATCTGCCAACTGGATATCCCAATTTTTTTGGAAATAGTAACACAGAGGTAAACTTTTACTAAGAAATACAAAACACAACTAATAAATTACTACTGCTTTTTCATGCAAAACAAACAAAACACAGAGACATTGTGATGG
Source organism: Dipodomys merriami (assembly GCF_024711535.1). Taxonomy (NCBI): domain Eukaryota; kingdom Metazoa; phylum Chordata; class Mammalia; order Rodentia; family Heteromyidae; genus Dipodomys; species Dipodomys merriami. The sequence continues at coordinate 19,567 of NW_027204847.1, forward strand.
TCATCATTCTTATTTTTAATTGGGGGAAAGAGCATTAAGCAATCTTGCTTAGTTTATTACAAAACACAATCGAATACAAGATCAGATGGTCAGGAAAGTTTCAAGCATTTAAAAAAATGAAGGAGAATTTGGAAAGTTTTCAGCCCAGGGCAAATGAAGTTTCAAGTCAATGTATTGTCTTGTTTAAAAATTAAATTAAGATTTATTATGATTTACATTTTCATCAAACCAACACAAGTAATAAAGCTTTTAACCTCTCCTAAAGTATTAAACCATTATTTTGGAACTATTCATAAATTATTATGCCCACTAAATCCCAAGAAAACTATTTATAGAAATCTTGTCAGGGCTTA